>NC_143508.1:53912500-54212500 GCF_051622355.1 Phaseolus vulgaris | reverse complement strand
ATGCACCAACCATGCCAAGATCAATTCCTTTTGATCCCAAACTTCTCCCACATCACTTTGAAGGCATTTGTGAGGATTGAGTCCAGCCACTTTTCCAAAACCATGATTTTCGTTTTTCACCAAAATCACCACCAAGTCACAAAATCAAGCCAAAAATCCAAAATCATGGAACTTGGCTATGCACCAACCATGCCAAGATCAATTCCTTTTGATCCCAAACTTCTCCCACATCAATTTGAAGGCATTTGTGAGAATTGAGTCCAGCCACTTTTCCAAAACCATGATTTTCGTTTTTCACCAAAATCACCACCAAGTCACAAAATCAAGCCAAAAATCCAAAATCATGGAACTTGGCTATGCACCAACCATGCCAAGATCAATTCCTTTTGATCCCAAACTTCTCCCACATCACTTTGAAGGCATTTGTGAGGATTGAGTCCAGCCACTTTTCCAAAACCATGATTTTCGTTTTTCACCAAAATCACCACCAAGTCACAAAATCAAGCCAAAAATCCAAAATCATGGAACTTGGCTATGCACCAACCATGCCAAGATCAATTCCTTTTGATCCCAAACTTCTCCCACATCACTTTGAAGGCATTTGTGAGGATTGAGTCCAGCCACTTTTCCAAAACCATGATTTTCGTTTTTCACCAAAATCACCACCAAGCCACAAAATCAAGCCAAAAATCCAAAATCATGAACTTGGCTATGCACCAACCATGTCAAGATCAATTCCTTTTGATCCCAAACTTCTCCCACATCACTTTGAAGGCATTTGTGAGGATTGAGTCCAGCCAGTTTTCCAAAACCATGATTTTCGTTTTTCACCAAAATCACCACCAAGTCACAAAATCAAGCCAAAAATCCAAAATCATGGCACTTGGCTATGCACCAACCATGTCAAGATCAATTCCTTTTGCTCCCAAACTTCTCCCACATCACTTTGAAGGCATTTGTGAGGATTGAGTCCAGCCACTTTTCCAAAACCATGATTTTCGTTTTTCACCAAAATCACCACCAAGCCACAAAATCAAGCCAAAACACCAAAATCATGAACTTGGCTATGCACCAACCATGTCAAGATCAATTCCTTTTGATCCCAAACTTCTCCCACATCACTTTGGAGGCATTTGTGAGGATTGAGTCCAGCCAGTTTTCCAAAACCAACATTTTCGTTTTTCACCAAAATCACCACCAAGTCACAAAATCAAGCCAAAAATCCAAAATCATGGAACTTGGCTATGCACCAACCATGTCAAAATCAATTCCTTTTGATCCCAAACTTCTCCCACATCACTTTGAAGGCATTTGTGAGGATTTAGTCCAGCCAGTTTTCCAAAACCATGATTTTCGTTTTTCACCAAAATCACCACCAAGCCACAAAATCAAGCAAAACACCAAAATCATGAACTTGGCTATGCACCAACCATGTCAAGATCAATTCCTTTTGCTCCCAAACTTCTCCCACATCACTTTGGAGGCATTTGTGAGGATTGAGTCCAGCCACTTTTCCAAAACCATGATTTTCGTTTTTCACCAAAATCACCACCAAGTCACAAAATCAAGCCAAAAATCCAAAATCATGGAACTTGGCTATGCACCAACCATGTCAAAATCAATTCCTTTTGATCCCAAACTTCTCCCACATCACTTTGAAGGCATTTGTGAGGATTGAGTCCAGCCAGTTTTCCAAAACCATGATTTTCGTTTTTCACCAAAATCACCACCAAGCCACAAAATCAAGCCAAAACACCAAAATCATGAACTTGGCTATGCACCAACCATGTCAAGATCAATTCCTTTTGCTCCCAAACTTCTCCCACATCACTTTGGAGGCATTTGTGAGGATTGAGTCCAGCCAGTTTTCCAAAACCATGATTTTCGTTTTTCACCAAAATCACCACCAAGTCACAAAATCAAGCCAAAAATCCAAAATCATGGAACTTGGCTATGCACCAACCATGTCAAAATCAATTCCTTTTGATCCCAAACTTCTCCCACATCACTTTGAAGGCATTTGTGAGGATTGGGTCCAGCCAGTTTTCCAAAACCATGATTTTCGTTTTTCACCAAAATCACCACCAAGCCACAAAATCAAGCCAAAACACCAAAATCATGAACTTTGCTATGCACCAACCATGTCAAGATCAATTCCTTTTGATCCCAAACTTCTCCCACATCACTTTGAAGGCATTTGTGAGGATTGAGTCCAGCCAGTTTTCCAAAACCAACATTTTCGTTTTTCACCAAAATCACCACCAAGCCACAAAATCAAGCCAAAAATCCAAAATCATGAACTTGGCTATGCACCAACCATGTCAAGATCAATTCCTTTTGATCCCAAACTTCTCCCACATCACTTTGAAGGCATTTGTGAGGATTGAGTCCAGCCACTTTTCCAAAACCATGATTTTCGTTTTTCACCAAAATCACCACCAAGTCACAAAATCAAGCCAAAAATCCAAAATCATGGCACTTGGCTATGCACCAACCATGTCAAGATCAATTCCTTTTGATCCCAAACTTCTCCCACATCACTTTGAAGGCATTTGTGAGGATTGAGTCCAGCCAGTTTTCCAAAACCATGATTTTCGTTTTTCACCAAAATCACCACCAAGCCACAAAATCAAGCCAAAACACCAAAATCATGAACTTTGCTATGCACCAACCATGTCAAGATCAATTCCTTTTGATCCCAAACATCTCCCACATCACTTTGAAGGCATTTGTGAGGATTGAGTCCAGCCAGTTTTCCAAAACCAACATTTTCGTTTTTCACCAAAATCACCACCAAGTCACAAAATCATGAACTTGGCTATGCACCAATCATGTCAAGATCAATTCCTTTTGATCCCAAACTTCTCCCACATCACTTTGAAGGCATTTGTGAGGATTGAGTCCAGCCAGTTTTCCAAAACCAACATTTTCGTTTTTCACCAAAATCACCACCAAGTCACAAAATCATGAACTTGGCTATGCACCAACCATGTCAAGATCAATTCCTTTTGATCCCAAACTTCTCCCACATCACTTTGGAGGCATTTGTGAGGATTGAGTCCAGCCAGTTTTCCAAAACCAACATTTTCGTTTTTCACCAAAATCACCACCAAGCCACAAAATCATGAACTTGGCTATGCACCAACCATGTCAAAATCAATTCCTTTTGATCCCAAACTTCTCCCACATCACTTTGAAGGCATTTGTGAGGATTGAGTCCAGCCAGTTTTCCAAAACCATGATTTTCGTTTTTCACCAAAATCACCACCAAGTCACAAAATCAAGCCAAAAATCCAAAATCATGGAACTTGGCTATGCACCAACCATGTCAAAATCAATTCCTTTTGATCCCAAACTTCTCCCACATCACTTTGAAGGCATTTGTGAGGATTGAGTCCAGCCAGTTTTCCAAAACCATGATTTACGTTTTTCACCAAAATCACCACCAAGCCACAAAATCAAGCCAAAACACCAAAATCATGAACTTTGCTATGCACCAACCATGTCAAGATCAATTTCTTTTGATCCCAAACTTCTCCCACATCACTTTGAAGGCATTTGTGAGGATTGAGTCCAGCCAGTTTTCCAAAACCAACATTTTCGTTTTTCACCAAAATCACCACCAAGTCACAAAATCATGAACTTGGCTATGCACCAACCATGTCAAGATCAATTCCTTTTGATCCCAAACTTCTCCCACATCACTTTGGAGGAATTTGTGAGGATTGAGTCCAGCCAGTTTTCCAAAACCAACATTTTCGTTTTTCACCAAAATCACCACCAAGTCACAAAATCATGAACTTGGCTATGCACCAACCATGTCAAGATCAATTCCTTTTGATCCCAAACTTCTCCCACATCACTTTGAAGGCATTTGTGAGGATTGAGTCCAGCCACTTTTCCAAAACCATGATTTTCGTTTTTCACCAAAATCACCACCAAGCCACAAAATCAAGCCAAAAATCCAAAATCATGAACTTGGCTATGCACCAACCATGTCAAGATCAATTCCTTTTGATCCCAAACTTCTCCCACATCACTTTGGAGGCATTTGTGAGGATTGAGTCCAGCCACTTTTCCAAAACCATGATTTTCGTTTTTCACCAAAATCACCACCAAGCCACAAAATCAAGCCAAAAATCCAAAATCATGGAACTTGGCTATGCACCAACCATGCCAAGATCAATTCCTTTTGATCCCAAACTTCTCCCACATCACTTTGAAGGCATTTGTGAGGATTGAGTCCAGCCACTTTTCCAAAACCATGATTTTCGTTTTTCACCAAAATCACCACCAAGCCACAAAATCAAGCCAAAAATCCAAAATCATGAACTTGGCTATGCACCAACCATGTCAAGATCAATTCCTTTTGATCCCAAACTTCTCCCACATCACTTTGAAGGCATTTGTGAGGATTGAGTCCAGCCACTTTTCCAAAACCATGATTTTCGTTTTTCACCAAAATCACCACCAAGTCACAAAATCAAGCCAAAAATCCAAAATCATGGCACTTGGCTATGCACCAACCATGTCAAGATCAATTCCTTTTGCTCCCAAACTTCTCCCACATCACTTTGAAGGCATTTGTGAGGATTGAGTCCAGCCACTTTTCCAAAACCATGATTTTCGTTTTTCACCAAAATCACCACCAAGCCACAAAATCAAGCCAAAACACCAAAATCATGAACTTGGCTATGCACCAACCATGTCAAGATCAATTCCTTTTGATCCCAAACTTCTCCCACATCACTTTGAAGGCATTTGTGAGGATTGAGTCCAGCCAGTTTTCCAAAACCAACATTTTCGTTTTTCACCAAAATCACCACCAAGTCACAAAATCATGAACTTGGCTATGCACCAACCATGTCAAGATCAATTCCTTTTGATCCCAAACTTCTCCCACATCACTTTGGAGGCATTTGTGAGGATTGAGTCCAGCCAGTTTTCCAAAACCAACATTTTCGTTTTTCACCAAAATCACCACCAAGCCACAAAATCATGAACTTGGCTATGCACCAACCATGTCAAAATCAATTCCTTTTGATCCCAAACTTCTCCCACATCACTTTGAAGGCATTTGTGAGGATTTAGTCCAGCCAGTTTTCCAAAATAGACATTTTCGTTTTTCACCAAAATCACCACCAAGTCACAAAATCATGAACTTGGCTATGCACCAACCATGTCAAGATCAATTCCTTTTGATCCCAAACTTCTCCCACATCACTTTGAAGGCATTTCTGAGGATTTAGTCCAGCCAGTTTTCCAAAACCAACATTTTCGTTTTTCACTAAAATCACCACCAAGTCACAAAATCATGAACTTGGCTATGCACCAACCATGTCAAAATCAATTCCTTTTGATCCCAAACTTCTCCCACATCACTTTGAAGGCATTTGTGAGGATTTAGTCCAGCCAGTTTTCCAAAACCATGATTTTCGTTTTTCACCAAAATCACCACCAAGCCACAAAATCAAGCCAAAACACCAAAATCATGAACTTGGCTATTCACCAACCATGTCAAGATCAATTCCTTTTGCTCCCAAACTTCTCCCACATCACTTTGGAGGAATTTGTGAGGATTGAGTCCAGCCACTTTTCCAAAACCATGATTTTCGTTTTTCACCAAAATCACCACCAAGTCACAAAATCAAGCCAAAAATCCAAAATCATGGAATTTGGCTATGCACCAACCATGTCAAAATCAATTCCTTTTGATCCCAAACTTCTCCCACATCACTTTGAAGGCATTTGTGAGGATTGAGTCCAGCCAGTTTTCCAAAACCATGATTTTCGTTTTTCACCAAAATCACCACCAAGCCACAAAATCAAGCCAAAACACCAAAATCATGAACATGGCTATGCACCAACCATGTCAAGATCAATTCCTTTTGATCCCAAACTTCTCCCACATCACTTTGAAGGCATTTGTGAGGATTGAGTCCAGCCAGTTTTCCAAAACCAACATTTTCGTTTTTCACCAAAATCACCACCAAGTCACAAAATCATGAACTTGGCTATGCACCAACCATGTCAAGATCAATTCCTTTTGATCCCAAACTTCTCCCACATCACTTTGAAGGCATTTTTGAGGATTGAGTCCAGCCACTTTTCCAAAACCATGATTTTCGTTTTTCACCAAAATCACCACCAAGCCACAAAATCAAGCCAAAAATCCAAAATCATGAACTTGGCTATGCACCAACCATGTCAAGATCAATTCCTTTTGATCCCAAACTTCTCCCACATCACTTTGAAGGCATTTGTGAGGATTGAGTCCAGCCAGTTTTCCAAAACCATGATTTTCGTTTTTCACCAAAATCACCACCAAGCCACAAAATCAAGCCAAAACACCAAAATCATGAACTTGGCTATGCACCAACCATGTCAAGATCAATTCCTTTTGATCCCAAACTTCTCCCACATCACTTTGAAGGCATTTGTGAGGATTGAGTCCAGCCAGTTTTCCAAAACCAACATTTTCGTTTTTCACCAAAATCACCACCAAGTCACAAAATCAAGCCAAAAATCCAAAATCATGGAACTTGGCTATGCACCAACCATGTCAAGATCAATTCCTTTTGATCCCAAACTTCTCCCACATCACTTTGGAGGCATTTGTGAGGATTGAGTCCAGCCAGTTTTCCAAAACCAACATTTTCGTTTTTCACCAAAATCACCACCAAGCCACAAAATCATGAACTTGGCTATGCACCAACCATGTCAAAATCAATTCCTTTTGATCCCAAACTTCTCCCACATCACTTTGAAGGCATTTGTGAGGATTGAGTCCAGCCAGTTTTCCAAAACCATGATTTTCGTTTTTCACCAAAATCACCACCAAGTCACAAAATCAAGCCAAAAATCCAAAATCATGGAACTTGGCTATGCACCAACCATGTCAAAATCAATTCCTTTTGATCCCAAACTTCTCCCACATCACTTTGAAGGCATTTGTGAGGATTGAGTCCAGCCAGTTTTCCAAAACCATGATTTACGTTTTTCACCAAAATCACCACCAAGCCACAAAATCAAGCCAAAACACCAAAATCATGAACTTTGCTATGCACCAACCATGTCAAGATCAATTTCTTTTGATCCCAAACTTCTCCCACATCACTTTGAAGGCATTTGTGAGGATTGAGTCCAGCCAGTTTTCCAAAACCAACATTTTCGTTTTTCACCAAAATCACCACCAAGTCACAAAATCATGAACTTGGCTATGCACCAACCATGTCAAGATCAATTCCTTTTGATCCCAAACTTCTCCGACATCACTTTGGAGGAATTTGTGAGGATTGAGTCCAGCCAGTTTTCCAAAACCAACATTTTCGTTTTTCACCAAAATCACCACCAAGTCACAAAATCATGAACTTGGCTATGCACCAACCATGTCAAGATCAATTCCTTTTGATCCCAAACTTCTCCCACATCACTTTGAAGGCATTTGTGAGGATTGAGTCCAGCCACTTTTCCAAAACCATGATTTTCGTTTTTCACCAAAATCACCACCAAGCCACAAAATCAAGCCAAAAATCCAAAATCATGAACTTGGCTATGCACCAACCATGTCAAGATCAATTCCTTTTGATCCCAAACTTCTCCCACATCACTTTGGAGGCATTTGTGAGGATTGAGTCCAGCCACTTTTCCAAAACCATGATTTTCGTTTTTCACCAAAATCACCACCAAGCCACAAAATCAAGCCAAAAATCCAAAATCATGGAACTTGGCTATGCACCAACCATGCCAAGATCAATTCCTTTTGATCCCAAACTTCTCCCACATCACTTTGAAGGCATTTGTGAGGATTGAGTCCAGCCACTTTTCCAAAACCATGATTTTCGTTTTTCACCAAAATCACCACCAAGCCACAAAATCAAGCCAAAAATCCAAAATCATGAACTTGGCTATGCACCAACCATGTCAAGATCAATTCCTTTTGATCCCAAACTTCTCCCACATCACTTTGAAGGCATTTGTGAGGATTGAGTCCAGCCACTTTTCCAAAACCATGATTTTCGTTTTTCACCAAAATCACCACCAAGTCACAAAATCAAGCCAAAAATCCAAAATCATGGCACTTGGCTATGCACCAACCATGTCAAGATCAATTCCTTTTGCTCCCAAACTTCTCCCACATCACTTTGAAGGCATTTGTGAGGATTGAGTCCAGCCACTTTTCCAAAACCATGATTTTCGTTTTTCACCAAAATCACCACCAAGCCACAAAATCAAGCCAAAACACCAAAATCATGAACTTGGCTATGCACCAACCATGTCAAGATCAATTCCTTTTGATCCCAAACTTCTCCCACATCACTTTGAAGGCATTTGTGAGGATTGAGTCCAGCCAGTTTTCCAAAACCAACATTTTCGTTTTTCACCAAAATCACCACCAAGTCACAAAATCATGAACTTGGCTATGCACCAACCATGTCAAGATCAATTCCTTTTGATCCCAAACTTCTCCCACATCACTTTGGAGGCATTTGTGAAGATTGAGTCCAGCCAGTTTTCCAAAACCAACATTTTCGTTTTTCACCAAAATCACCACCAAGCCACAAAATCATGAACTTGGCTATGCACCAACCATGTCAAAATCAATTCCTTTTGATCCCAAACTTCTCCCACATCACTTTGAAGGCATTTGTGAGGATTTAGTCCAGCCAGTTTTCCAAAATAGACATTTTCGTTTTTCACCAAAATCACCACCAAGTCACAAAATCATGAACTTGGCTATGCACCAACCATGTCAAGATCAATTCCTTTTGATCCCAAACTTCTCCCACATCACTTTGAAGGCATTTCTGAGGATTTAGTCCAGCCAGTTTTCCAAAACCAACATTTTCGTTTTTCACTAAAATCACCACCAAGTCACAAAATCATGAACTTGGCTATGCACCAACCATGTCAAAATCAATTCCTTTTGATCCCAAACTTCTCCCACATCACTTTGAAGGCATTTGTGAGGATTTAGTCCAGCCAGTTTTCCAAAACCATGATTTTCGTTTTTCACCAAAATCACCACCAAGCCACAAAATCAAGCCAAAACACCAAAATCATGAACTTGGCTATTCACCAACCATGTCAAGATCAATTCCTTTTGCTCCCAAACTTCTCCCACATCACTTTGGAGGAATTTGTGAGGATTGAGTCCAGCCACTTTTCCAAAACCATGATTTTCGTTTTTCACCAAAATCACCACCAAGTCACAAAATCAAGCCAAAAATCCAAAATCATGGAATTTGGCTATGCACCAACCATGTCAAAATCAATTCCTTTTGATCCCAAACTTCTCCCACATCACTTTGAAGGCATTTGTGAGGATTGAGTCCAGCCAGTTTTCCAAAACCATGATTTTCGTTTTTCACCAAAATCACCACCAAGCCACAAAATCAAGCCAAAACACCAAAATCATGAACATGGCTATGCACCAACCATGTCAAGATCAATTCCTTTTGATCCCAAACTTCTCCCACATCACTTTGAAGGCATTTGTGAGGATTGAGTCCAGCCAGTTTTCCAAAACCAACATTTTCGTTTTTCACCAAAATCACCACCAAGTCACAAAATCATGAACTTGGCTATGCACCAACCATGTCAAGATCAATTCCTTTTGATCCCAAACTTCTCCCACATCACTTTGAAGGCATTTTTGAGGATTGAGTCCAGCCACTTTTCCAAAACCATGATTTTCGTTTTTCACCAAAATCACCACCAAGCCACAAAATCAAGCCAAAAATCCAAAATCATGAACTTGGCTATGCACCAACCATGTCAAGATCAATTCCTTTTGATCCCAAACTTCTCCCACATCACTTTGAAGGCATTTGTGAGGATTGAGTCCAGCCAGTTTTCCAAAACCAACATTTTCGTTTTTCACCAAAATCACCACCAAGTCACAAAATCAAGCCAAAAATCCAAAATCATGGAACTTGGCTATGCACCAACCATGTCAAGATCAATTCCTTTTGATCCCAAACTTCTCCCACATCACTTTGAAGGCATTTGTGAGGATTGAGTCCAGCCACTTTTCCAAAACCATGATTTTCGTTTTTCACCAAAATCACCACCAAGCCACAAAATCAAGCCAAAAATCCAAAATCATGAACTTGGCTATGCACCAACCATGTCAAGATCAATTCCTTTTGATCCCAAACTTCTCCCACATCACTTTGGAGGCATTTGTGAGGATTGAGTCCAGCCAGTTTTCCAAAACCAACATTTTCGTTTTTCACCAAAATCACCACCAAGTCACAAAATCAAGCCAAAAATCCAAAATCATGGAACTTGGCTATGCACCAACCATGTCAAAATCAATTCCTTTTGATCCCAAACTTCTCCCACATCACTTTGAAGGCATTTGTGAGGATTGAGTCCAGCCAGTTTTCCAAAACCATGATTTTCGTTTTTCACCAAAATCACCACCAAGCCACAAAATCAAGCCAAAACACCAAAATCATGAACTTTGCTATGCACCAACCATGTCAAGATCAATTCCTTTTGATCCCAAACTTCTCCCACATCACTTTGAAGGCATTTGTGAGGATTGAGTCCAGCCAGTTTTCCAAAACCAACATTTTCGTTTTTCACCAAAATCACCACCAAGTCACAAAATCATGAACTTGGCTATGCACCAACCATGTCAAGATCAATTCCTTTTGATCCCAAACTTCTCCCACATCACTTTGAAGGCATTTGTGAGGATTGAGTCCAGCCAGTTTTCCAAAACCAACATTTTCGTTTTTCACCAAAATCACCACCAAGTCACAAAATCATGAACTTGGCTATGCACCAACCATGTCAAGATCAATTCCTTTTGATCCCAAACTTCTCCCACATCACTTTGAAGGCATTTGTGAGGATTGAGTCCAGCCACTTTTCCCAAACCATGATTTTTGTTTTTCACCAAAATCACCACCAAGCCACAAAATCAAGCCAAAAATCCAAAATCATGAACTTGGCTATGCACCAACCATGTCAAGATCAATTCCTTTTGATCCCAAACTTCTCCCACATCACTTTGGAGGCATTTGTGAGGATTGAGTCCAGCCACTTTTCCAAAACCAACATTTTCGTTTTTCACCAAAATCACCACCAAGTCACAAAATCAAGCCAAAAATCCAAAATCATGGAACTTGGCTATGCACCAACCATGTCAAGATCAATTCCTTTTGATCCCAAACTTCTCCCACATCACTTTGAAGGCATTTGTGAGGATTGAGTCCAGCCACTTTTCCAAAACCATGATTTTCGTTTTTCACCAAAATCACCACCAAGCCACAAAATCAAGCCAAAAATCCAAAATCATGAACTTGGCTATGCACCAACCATGTCAAGATCAATTCCTTTTGATCCCAAACTTCTCCCACATCACTTTGGAGGCATTTGTGAGGATTGAGTCCAGCCACTTTTCCAAAACCATGATTTTCGTTTTTCACCAAAATCACCACCAAGTCACAAAATCAAGCCAAAAATCCAAAATCATGGAACTTGGCTATGCACCAACCATGTCAAAATCAATTCCTTTTGATCCCAAACTTCTCCCACATCACTTTGAAGGCATTTGTGAGGATTGAGTCCAGCCAGTTTTCCAAAACCATGATTTTCGTTTTTCACCAAAATCACCACCAAGCCACAAAATCAAGCCAAAACACCAAAATCATGAACTTTGCTATGCACCAACCATGTCAAGATCAATTCCTTTTGATCCCAAACTTCTCCCACATCACTTTGAAGGCATTTGTGAGGATTGAGTCCAGCCAGTGTTCCAAAACCAACATTTTCGTTTTTCACCAAAATCACCACCAAGTCACAAAATCATGAACTTGGCTATGCACCAATCATGTCAAGATCAATTCCTTTTGATCCCAACTCACCACACCCTCGCCTCTTCGCAAGACACCACACCACCGGACGGTCCACCCCCCGCTCGCCACAAAAACGAGTGAGCAAATGGAAACATCAAGTGACCCAGTGTCCGCATCGCTAGGTATGGAAAAGAACTTCCGCGTGTCCCGTGCGTGCAACAAACTTCTCTGCCCGTGCCCACCGAGTTCCAGCACGTTTCATCAGTGTTTCTAATCCCCGACACCGCCCGCGAGGACGGTGTTGATGGAGAAGCCACAGGGATGAACCGACGCCTTCGCTTTCCTTAGAAGTGATAGTCGCACGCACCCTCAGTGGTGGTCGTGGTGGTCCCGAGTGGTGGTCTTGGTGTATCCGTGTGTTTGTGGATTTGCGTGGCACAAATCTTCCCCGATCGCACCGGGCCACAGTTCCAACCCGTCTCGTCCGTGCTTCTTCTCCAGCACGACCACCGTGGCGGATCGCCAAGATGCTCGTGAGGGAGAAGCCACGCGGATGAGGCCGTGCCTTCCCTGTGGTGGCCGCACGCTACTGGACCGAGAGTAATAAAGCCCTCATATCAACCACATGACCCTGGGCGTAACCAGCACAAATGTGAGCCCAAGCGGACGCTGACTGATGACATTACTCCCCCCCGCCCGGCAGCAAGCCAGACATGATGGCCCCTTCCCCGCGAACGGTTGGAAGCCATACCCCCTTCGTGATGCTCACAAGTCTTCGAATAAGCCACCCAACGATTTGCGTGGCACAAATCTTCCCCGATCGCACCGGGCCACAGTTCCAACCCGTCTCATCCGTGCTTCTTCTCCAGCACGACCACCATGGCGGATCGCCAAGATGCTCGTGAGGGAGAAGCCACGCGGATGAGGCCGTGCCTTCCCTGTGGTGGCCGCGCGCTACTGGACCGAGAGTAATAAAGCCCTCAATATCAACCACATGACCCTGGGCGTAACCAGCACAAATGTGAGCCCAAGCGGACGCTGACTGATGACATTACCCCCCCGGCCGGCAGCAAGCCAGACATGATGGCCCCTTCCCCGCGAACGGTTGGAAGCCATACCCCCTTCGTGATGCTCACAAGTCTAGAAATGAGCCACACAACGAAAATCCCACCAGCGTGCCACAAAAATCCACATAACAGATTCACATTTTTTCCCACCGGGTCAGTCGGCCGGAACCGACGGCGGCCACCACCATGCCGCCGCCCACAACGGGTGACACCAACCCAAGTTGGTGGATCACCCATGTGTGGGCGTTTTGACTTGCCCCACCACAAAGCAAGCCAAAACAGGGGGGAATGAAGGGACCGCACCAGAATTTTCCATGGTGCAAGAGCTGGCTGCATTGAGGAACACCCCCCCCCCCCCTATAATAGCTAAATATGCAAAAGCCACTTTTGTACAAGTAGATACACTTTTTTTGAGTAGACATAAGTTCTGTTTTGGGACCTAGAGAACGAATTTTCACGAGATTTTTTGCAGGGATCCTCATAAAAATGGTACAACATTGCCTACAAAAAATTAGAATTTTTCGACATGGGGAAGTATTTTTTTTATTTTTCCAAAGACCCGAAATGTGGAAAATCGGGAAAAATGGAAAAACGTATCTAGACACCGTATTTTTGCGTGATTTTTTCCAGTCCATCCCATAATAATATCAAGAAGGTGCCCACCAAGTTTCGTTAGGATTGGCCAGGGTTTCGAATTTTCATGAATTTTTTTCAAAACCCTCTATTTTCCAACATTTCAAAAATTCAAAACCACATCAAGATGGCTTGGTTTTGATACCAAACTTTCTAGACCTCATTCTGCATGCATTTGTGACACTTTCCAACCAACAAAACTCAAAAACCACCACTTTGAAAATTTCATGATTCTTGGCACACCACCAAGTCACAAAATCAAGCCAAAACACCAAAATCTTGGAACTTGGCTATGCACCAACCATGCCAAGATCAATTCCTTTTGATCCCAAACTTCTCCCACATCACTTTGAAGGCATTTGTGAGGATTGAGTCCAGCCACTTTTCCAAAACCATGATTTTCGTTTTTCACCAAAATCACCACCAAGCCACAAAATCAAGCCAAAAATCCAAAATCATGAACTTGGCTATGCACCAACCATGCCAAGATCAATTCCTTTTGATCCCAAACTTCTCCCACATCAATTTGAAGGCATTTGTGAGAATTGAGTCCAGCCACTTTTCCAAAACCATGATTTTCGTTTTTCACCAAAATCACCACCAAGTCACAAAATCAAGCCAAAAATCCAAAATCATGGAACTTGGCTATGCACCAACCATGCCAAGATCAATTCCTTTTGATCCCAAACTTCTCCCACATCACTTTGAAGGCATTTGTGAGAATTGAGTCCAGCCACTTTTCCAAAACCATGATTTTCGTTTTTCACCAAAATCACCACCAATTCACAAAATCAAGCCAAAAATCCAAAATCATGGCACTTGGCTATGCACCAACCATGTCAAGATCAATTCCTTTTGCTCCCAAACTTCTCCCACATCACTTTGAAGGCATTTGTGAGGATTGAGTCCAGCCACTTTTCCAAAACCATGATTTTCGTTTTTCACCAAAATCACCACCAAGCCACAAAATCAAGCCAAAAATCCAAAATCATGAACTTGGCTATTCACCAACCATGCCAAGATCAATTCCTTTTGATCCCAAACTTCTCCCACATCACTTTGAAGGCATTTGTGAGAATTGAGTCCAGCCACTTTTCCAAAACCATGATTTTCGTTTTTCACCAAAATCACCACCAATTCACAAAATCAAGCCAAAAATCCAAAATCATGGCACTTGGCTATGCACCAACCATGTCAAGATCAATTCCTTTTGATCCCAAACTTCTCCCACATCACTTTGAAGGCATTTGTGAGAATTGAGTCCAGCCACTTTTCCAAAACCATGATTTTCGTTTTTCACCAAAATCACCACCAAGTCACAAAATCAAGCCAAAAATCCAAAATCATGGAACTTGGCTATGCACCAACCATGCCAAGATCAATTCCTTTTGATCCCAAACTTCTCCCACATCACTTTGAAGGCATTTGTGAGAATTGAGTCCAGCCACTTTTCCAAAACCATGATTTTCGTTTTTCACCAAAATCACCACCAAGTCACAAAATCAAGCCAAAACACCAAAATCATGAACTTGGCTATGCACCAACCATGCCAAGATCAATTCCTTTTGATCCCAAACTTCTCCCACATCACTTTGAAGGCATTTGTGAGAATTGAGTCCAGCCACTTTTCCAAAACCATGATTTTCGTTTTTCACCAAAATCACCACCAAGTCACAAAATCAAGCCAAAAATCCAAAATCATGAACTTGGCTATGCACCAACCATGTCAAGATCAATTCCTTTTGATCCCAAACTTCTCCCACATCACTTTGAAGGCATTTGTGAGGATTGAGTCCAGCCAGTTTTCCAAAACCATGATTTTCGTTTTTCACCAAAATCACCACCAAGTCACAAAATCAAGCCAAAACACCAAAATCATGAACTTGGCTATGCACCAACCATGCCAAGATCAATTCCTTTTGATCCCAAACTTCTCCCACATCACTTTGAAGGCATTTGTGAGAATTGAGTCCAGCCACTTTTCCAAAACCATGATTTTCGTTTTTCACCAAAATCACCACCAAGTCACAAAATCAAGCCAAAAATCCAAAATCATGGAACTTGGCTATGCACCAACCATGCCAAGATCAATTCCTTTTGATCCCAAACTTCTCCCACATCAATTTGAAGGCATTTGTGAGAATTGAGTCCAGCCACTTTTCCAAAACCATGATTTTCGTTTTTCACCAAAATCACCACCAAGTCACAAAATCAAGCCAAAAATCCAAAATCATGGAACTTGGCTATGCACCAACCATGCCAAGATCAATTCCTTTTGATCCCAAACTTCTCCCACATCACTTTGAAGGCATTTGTGAGGATTGAGTCCAGCCACTTTTCCAAAACCATGATTTTCGTTTTTCACCAAAATCAACACCAAGCCACAAAATCAAGCCAAAAATCCAAAATCATGGAACTTGGCTAAGCACCAACCATGCCAAGATCAATTCCTTTTGATCCCAAACTTCTCCCACATCACTTTGAAGGCATTTGTGAAGATTGAGTCCAGCCACTTTTCCAAAACCATGATTTTCGTTTTTCACCAAAATCACCACCAAGCCACAAAATCAAGCCAAAAATCCAAAATCATGGAACTTGGCTATGCACCAACCATGCCAAGATCAATTCCTTTTGATCCCAAACTTCTCCCACATCACTTTGAAGGCATTTGTGAGGATTGAGTCCAGCCACTTTTCCAAAACCATGATTTTGATTTTTCACCAAAATCACCACCAAGCCACAAAATCAAGCCAAAAATCCAAAATCATGAACTTGGCTATGCACCAACCATGTCAAGATGAATTCCTTTTGATCCCAAACTTCTCCCACATCACTTTGAAGGCATTTGTGAGGATTGAGTCCAGCCAGTTTTCCAAAACCATGATTTTCGTTTTTCACCAAAATCACCACCAAGTCACAAAATCAAGCCAAAACACCAAAATCATGAACTTGGCTATGCACCAACCATGCCAAGATCAATTCCTTTTGATCCCAAACTTCTCCCACATCACTTTGAAGGCATTTGTGAGAATTGAGTCCAGCCACTTTTCCAAAACCATGATTTTCGTTTTTCACCAAAATCACCACCAAGTCACAAAATCAAGCCAAAAATCCAAAATCATGGAACTTGGCTATGCACCAACCATGCCAAGATCAATTCCTTTTGATCCCAAACTTCTCCCACATCACTTTGAAGGCATTTGTGAGGATTGAGTCCAGCCACTTTTCCAAAACCATGATTTTCGTTTTTCACCAAAATCAACACCAAGCCACAAAATCAAGCCAAAAATCCAAAATCATGGAACTTGGCTAAGCACCAACCATGCCAAGATCAATTCCTTTTGATCCCAAACTTCTCCCACATCACTTTGAAGGCATTTGTGAAGATTGAGTCCAGCCACTTTTCCAAAACCATGATTTTCGTTTTTCACCAAAATCACCACCAAGCCACAAAATCAAGCCAAAAATCCAAAATCATGGAACTTGGCTATGCACCAACCATGCCAAGATCAATTCCTTTTGATCCCAAACTTCTCCCACATCACTTTGAAGGCATTTGTGAGGATTGAGTCCAGCCACTTTTCCAAAACCATGATTTTGATTTTTCACCAAAATCACCACCAAGCCACAAAATCAAGCCAAAAATCCAAAATCATGAACTTGGCTATGCACCAACCATGTCAAGATGAATTCCTTTTGATCCCAAACTTCTCCCACATCACTTTGAAGGCATTTGTGAGGATTGAGTCCAGCCAGTTTTCCAAAACCATGATTTTCGTTTTTCACCAAAATCACCACCAAGTCACAAAATCAAGCCAAAACACCAAAATCATGAACTTGGCTATGCACCAACCATGCCAAGATCAATTCCTTTTGATCCCAAACTTCTCCCACATCACTTTGAAGGCATTTGTGAGAATTGAGTCCAGCCACTTTTCCAAAACCATGATTTTCGTTTTTCACCAAAATCACCACCAAGTCACAAAATCAAGCCAAATATCCAAAATCATGGAACTTGGCTATGCACCAACCATGCCAAGATCAATTCCTTTTGATCCCAAACTTCTCCCACATCAATTTGAAGGCATTTGTGAGAATTGAGTCCAGCCACTTTTCCAAAACCATGATTTTCGTTTTTCACCAAAATCACCACCAAGTCACAAAATCAAGCCAAAAATCCAAAATCATGGAACTTGGCTATGCACCAACCATGCCAAGATCAATTCCTTTTGATCCCAAACTTCTCCCACATCACTTTGAAGGCATTTGTGAGGATTGAGTCCAGCCACTTTTCCAAAACCATGATTTTCGTTTTTCACCAAAATCAACACCAAGCCACAAAATCAAGCCAAAAATCCAAAATCATGGAACTTGGCTAAGCACCAACCATGCCAAGATCAATTCCTTTTGATCCCAAACTTCTCCCACATCACTTTGAAGGCATTTGTGAGGATTGAGTCCAGCCACTTTTCCAAAACCATGATTTTCGTTTTTCACCAAAATCACCACCAAGCCACAAAATCAAGCCAAAAATCCAAAATCATGGAACTTGGCTATGCACCAACCATGCCAAGATCAATTCCTTTTGATCCCAAACTTCTCCCACATCACTTTGAAGGAATTTGTGAGGATTGAGTCCAGCCACTTTTCCAAAACCATGATTTTGGTTTTTCACCAAAATCACCACCAAGCCACAAAATCAAGCCAAAAATCCAAAATCATGAACTTGGCTATGCACCAACCATGTCAAGATCAATTCCTTTTGATCCCAAACTTCTCCCACATCACTTTGAAGGCATTTGTGAGGATTGAGTCCAGCCAGTTTTCCAAAACCATGATTTTCGTTTTTCACCAAAATCACCACCAAGTCACAAAATCAAGCCAAAAATCCAAAATCATGGCACTTGGCTATGCACCAACCATGTCAAGATCAATTCCTTTTGCTCCCAAACTTCTCCCACATCACTTTGAAGGCATTTGTGAGGATTGAGTCCAGCCACTTTTCCAAAACCATGATTTTCGTTTTTCACCAAAATCACCACCAAGCCACAAAATCAAGCCAAAACACCAAAATCATGAACTTGGCTATGCACCAACCATGTCAAGATCAATTCCTTTTGATCCCAAACTTCTCCCACATCACTTTGAAGGCATTTGTGAGGATTGAGTCCAGCCAGTTTTCCAAAACCATGATTTTCGTTTTTCACCAAAATCACCACCAAGTCACAAAATCAAGCCAAAAATCCAAAATCATGGCACTTGGCTATGCACCAACCATGTCAAGATCAATTCCTTTTGCTCCCAAACTTCTCCCACATCACTTTGAAGGCATTTGTGAGGATTGAGTCCAGCCACTTTTCCAAAACCATGATTTTCGTTTTTCACCAAAATCACCACCAAGCCACAAAATCAAGCCATAACACCAAAATCATGAACTTGGCTATGCACCAACCATGTCAAGATCAATTCCTTTTGATCCCAAACTTCTCCCACATCACTTTGAAGGCATTTGTGAGGATTGAGTCCAGCCAGTTTTCCAAAACCAACATTTTCGTTTTTCACCAAAATCACCACCAAGTCACAAAATCATGAACTTGGCTATGCACCAACCATGTCAAGATCAATTCCTTTTGATCCCAAACTTCTCCCACATCACTTTGAAGGCATTTGTGAGGATTTAGTCCAGCCAGTTTTCCAAAACCAACATTTTCGTTTTTCACCAAAATCACCACCAAGTCACAAAATCATGAACTTGGCTATGCACCAACCATGTCAAGATCAATTCCTTTTGATCCCAAACTTCTCCCACATCACTTTGGAGGCATTTGTGAGGATTGAGTCCAGCCAGTTTTCCAAAACCAACATTTTCGTTTTTCACCAAAATCACCACCAAGCCACAAAATCATGAACTTGGCTATGCACCAACCATGTCAAAATCAATTCCTTTTGATCCCAAACTTCTCCCACATCACTTTGAAGGCATTTGTGAGGATTTAGTCCTGCCAGTTTTCCAAAACCATGATTTTCGTTTTTCACCAAAATCACCACCAAGCCACAAAATCAAGCCAAAACACCAAAATCATGAACTTGGCTATTCACCAACCATGTCAAGATCAATTCCTTTTGCTCCCAAACTTCTCCCACATCACTTTGGAGGAATTTGTGAGGATTGAGTCCAGCCACTTTTCCAAAACCATGATTTTCGTTTTTCACCAAAATCACCACCAAGTCACAAAATCAAGCCAAAAATCCAAAATCATGGAACTTGGCTATGCACCAACCATGTCAAAATCAATTCCTTTTGATCCCAAACTTCTCCCACATCACTTTGAAGGCATTTGTGAGGATTGAGTCCAGCCAGTTTTCCAAAACCATGATTTTCGTTTTTCACCAAAATCACCACCAAGCCACAAAATCAAGCCAAAACACCAAAATCATGAACATGGCTATGCACCAACCATGTCAAGATCAATTCCTTTTGATCCCAAACTTCTCCCACATCACTTTGAAGGCATTTGTGAGGATTGAGTCCAGCCAGTTTTCCAAAACCAACATTTTCGTTTTTCACCAAAATCACCAACAAGTCACAAAATCATGAACTTGGCTATGCACCAACCATGTCAAGATCAATTCCTTTTGATCCCAAACTTCTCCCACATCACTTTGAAGGCATTTTTGAGGATTGAGTCCAGCCACTTTTCCAAAACCATGATTTTCGTTTTTCACCAAAATCACCACCAAGCCACAAAATCAAGCCAAAAATCCAAAATCATGAACTTGGCTATGCACCAACCATGTCAAGATCAATTCCTTTTGATCCCAAACTTCTCCCACATCACTTTGGAGGCATTTGTGAGGATTGAGTCCAGCCAGTTTTCCAAAACCATGATTTTCGTTTTTCACCAAAATCACCACCAAGTCACAAAATAAAGCCAAAAATCCAAAATCATGGAACTTGGCTATGCACCAACCATGTCAAAATCAATTCCTTTTGATCCCAAACTTCTCCCACATCACTTTGAAGGCATTTGTGAGGATTGAGTCCAGCCAGTTTTCCAAAACCATGATTTTCGTTTTTCACCAAAATCACCACCAAGCCACAAAATCAAGCCAAAACACCAAAATCATGAACTTGGCTATTCACCAACCATGTCAAGATCAATTCCTTTTGCTCCCAAACTTCTCCCACATCACTTTGGAGGAATTTGTGAGGATTGAGTCCAGCCACTTTTCCAAAACCATGATTTTCGTTTTTCACCAAAATCACCACCAAGTCACAAAATCAAGCCAAAAATCCAAAATCATGGAACTTGGCTATGCACCAACCATGTCAAAATCAATTCCTTTTGATCCCAAACTTCTCCCACATCACTTTGAAGGCATTTGTGAGGATTGAGTCCAGCCAGTTTTCCAAAACCATGATTTTCGTTTTTCACCAAAATCACCACCAAGCCACAAAATCAAGCCAAAACACCAAAATCATGAACATGGCTATGCACCAACCATGTCAAGATCAATTCCTTTTGATCCCAAACTTCTCCCACATCACTTTGAAGGCATTTGTGAGGATTGAGTCCAGCCAGTTTTCCAAAACCAACATTTTCGTTTTTCACCAAAATCACCACCAAGTCACAAAATCATGAACTTGGCTATGCACCAACCATGTCAAGATCAATTCCTTTTGATCCCAAACTTCTCCCACATCACTTTGAAGGCATTTTTGAGGATTGAGTCCAGCCACTTTTCCAAAACCATGATTTTCGTTTTTCACCAAAATCACCACCAAGCCACAAAATCAAGCCAAAAATCCAAAATCATGAACTTGGCTATGCACCAACCATGTCAAGATCAATTCCTTTTGATCCCAAACTTCTCCCACATCACTTTGGAGGCATTTGTGAGGATTGAGTCCAGCCAGTTTTCCAAAACCATGATTTTCGTTTTTCACCAAAATCACCACCAAGTCACAAAATCAAGCCAAAAATCCAAAATCATGGAACTTGGCTATGCACCAACCATGTCAAAATCAATTCCTTTTGATCCCAAACTTCTCCCACATCACTTTGAAGGCATTTGTGAGGATTGAGTCCAGCCAGTTTTCCAAAACCATGATTTTCGTTTTTCACCAAAATCACCACCAAGCCACAAAATCAAGCCAAAACACCAAAATCATGAACTTGGCTATTCACCAACCATGTCAAGATCAATTCCTTTTGCTCCCAAACTTCTCCCACATCACTTTGGAGGAATTTGTGAGGATTGAGTCCAGCCACTTTTCCAAAACCATGATTTTCGTTTTTCACCAAAATCACCACCAAGTCACAAAATCAAGCCCAAAATCCAAAATCATGGAACTTGGCTATGCACCAACCATGTCAAAATCAATTCCTTTTGATCCCAAACTTCTCCCACATCACTTTGAAGGCATTTGTGAGGATTGAGTCCAGCCAGTTTTCCAAAACCATGATTTTCGTTTTTCACCAAAATCACCACCAAGCCACAAAATCAAGCCAAAACACCAAAATCATGAACATGGCTATGCACCAACCATGTCAAGATCAATTCCTTTTGATCCCAAACTTCTCCCACATCACTTTGAAGGCATTTGTGAGGATTGAGTCCAGCCAGTTTTCCAAAACCAACATTTTCGTTTTTCACCAAAATCACCACCAAGTCACAAAATCATGAACTTGGCTATGCACCAACCATGTCAAGATCAATTCCTTTTGATCCCAAACTTCTCCCACATCACTTTGAAGGCATTTTTGAGGATTGAGTCCAGCCAGTTTTCCAAAACCATGATTTTCGTTTTTCACCAAAATCACCACCAAGCCACAAAATCAAGCCAAAAATCCAAAATCATGAACTTGGCTATGCACCAACCATGTCAAGATCAATTCCTTTTGATCCCAAACTTCTCCCACATCACTTTGGAGGCATTTGTGAGGATTGAGTCCAGCCAGTTTTCCAAAACCATGATTTTCGTTTTTCACCAAAATCACCACCAAGTCACAAAATAAAGCCAAAAATCCAAAATCATGGAACTTGGCTATGCACCAACCATGTCAAAATCAATTCCTTTTGATCCCAAACTTCTCCCACATCACTTTGAAGGCATTTGTGAGGATTGAGTCCAGCCAGTTTTCCAAAACCATGATTTTCGTTTTTCACCAAAATCACCACCAAGCCACAAAATCAAGCCAAAACACCAAAATCATGAACTTGGCTATTCACCAACCATGTCAAGATCAATTCCTTTTGCTCCCAAACTTCTCCCACATCACTTTGGAGGAATTTGTGAGGATTGAGTCCAGCCACTTTTCCAAAACCATGATTTTCGTTTTTCACCAAAATCACCACCAAGTCACAAAATCAAGCCAAAAATCCAAAATCATGGCACTTGGCTATGCACCAACCATGTCAAGATCAATTCCTTTTGCTCCCAAACTTCTCCCACATCACTTTGAAGGCATTTGTGAGGATTGAGTCCAGCCACTTTTCCAAAACCATGATTTTCGTTTTTCACCAAAATCACCACCAAGCCACAAAATCAAGCCATAACACCAAAATCATGAACTTGGCTATGCACCAACCATGTCAAGATCAATTCCTTTTGATCCCAAACTTCTCCCACATCACTTTGAAGGCATTTGTGAGGATTGAGTCCAGCCAGTTTTCCAAAACCAACATTTTCGTTTTTCACCAAAATCACCACCAAGTCACAAAATCATGAACTTGGCTATGCACCAACCATGTCAAGATCAATTCCTTTTGATCCCAAACTTCTCCCACATCACTTTGAAGGCATTTGTGAGGATTTAGTCCAGCCAGTTTTCCAAAACCAACATTTTCGTTTTTCACCAAAATCACCACCAAGTCACAAAATCATGAACTTGGCTATGCACCAACCATGTCAAGATCAATTCCTTTTGATCCCAAACTTCTCCCACATCACTTTGGAGGCATTTGTGAGGATTGAGTCCAGCCAGTTTTCCAAAACCAACATTTTCGTTTTTCACCAAAATCACCACCAAGCCACAAAATCATGAACTTGGCTATGCACCAACCATGTCAAAATCAATTCCTTTTGATCCCAAACTTCTCCCACATCACTTTGAAGGCATTTGTGAGGATTTAGTCCTGCCAGTTTTCCAAAACCATGATTTTCGTTTTTCACCAAAATCACCACCAAGCCACAAAATCAAGCCAAAACACCAAAATCATGAACTTGGCTATTCACCAACCATGTCAAGATCAATTCCTTTTGCTCCCAAACTTCTCCCACATCACTTTGGAGGAATTTGTGAGGATTGAGTCCAGCCACTTTTCCAAAACCATGATTTTCGTTTTTCACCAAAATCACCACCAAGTCACAAAATCAAGCCAAAAATCCAAAATCATGGAACTTGGCTATGCACCAACCATGTCAAAATCAATTCCTTTTGATCCCAAACTTCTCCCACATCACTTTGAAGGCATTTGTGAGGATTGAGTCCAGCCAGTTTTCCAAAACCATGATTTTCGTTTTTCACCAAAATCACCACCAAGCCACAAAATCAAGCCAAAACACCAAAATCATGAACATGGCTATGCACCAACCATGTCAAGATCAATTCCTTTTGATCCCAAACTTCTCCCACATCACTTTGAAGGCATTTGTGAGGATTGAGTCCAGCCAGTTTTCCAAAACCAACATTTTCGTTTTTCACCAAAATCACCAACAAGTCACAAAATCATGAACTTGGCTATGCACCAACCATGTCAAGATCAATTCCTTTTGATCCCAAACTTCTCCCACATCACTTTGAAGGCATTTTTGAGGATTGAGTCCAGCCACTTTTCCAAAACCATGATTTTCGTTTTTCACCAAAATCACCACCAAGCCACAAAATCAAGCCAAAAATCCAAAATCATGAACTTGGCTATGCACCAACCATGTCAAGATCAATTCCTTTTGATCCCAAACTTCTCCCACATCACTTTGGAGGCATTTGTGAGGATTGAGTCCAGCCAGTTTTCCAAAACCATGATTTTCGTTTTTCACCAAAATCACCACCAAGTCACAAAATAAAGCCAAAAATCCAAAATCATGGAACTTGGCTATGCACCAACCATGTCAAAATCAATTCCTTTTGATCCCAAACTTCTCCCACATCACTTTGAAGGCATTTGTGAGGATTGAGTCCAGCCAGTTTTCCAAAACCATGATTTTCGTTTTTCACCAAAATCACCACCAAGCCACAAAATCAAGCCAAAACACCAAAATCATGAACTTGGCTATTCACCAACCATGTCAAGATCAATTCCTTTTGCTCCCAAACTTCTCCCACATCACTTTGGAGGAATTTGTGAGGATTGAGTCCAGCCACTTTTCCAAAACCATGATTTTCGTTTTTCACCAAAATCACCACCAAGTCACAAAATCAAGCCAAAAATCCAAAATCATGGAACTTGGCTATGCACCAACCATGTCAAAATCAATTCCTTTTGATCCCAAACTTCTCCCACATCACTTTGAAGGCATTTGTGAGGATTGAGTCCAGCCAGTTTTCCAAAACCATGATTTTCGTTTTTCACCAAAATCACCACCAAGCCACAAAATCAAGCCAAAACACCAAAATCATGAACATGGCTATGCACCAACCATGTCAAGATCAATTCCTTTTGATCCCAAACTTCTCCCACATCACTTTGAAGGCATTTGTGAGGATTGAGTCCAGCCAGTTTTCCAAAACCAACATTTTCGTTTTTCACCAAAATCACCACCAAGTCACAAAATCATGAACTTGGCTATGCACCAACCATGTCAAGATCAATTCCTTTTGATCCCAAACTTCTCCCACATCACTTTGAAGGCATTTTTGAGGATTGAGTCCAGCCACTTTTCCAAAACCATGATTTTCGTTTTTCACCAAAATCACCACCAAGCCACAAAATCAAGCCAAAAATCCAAAATCATGAACTTGGCTATGCACCAACCATGTCAAGATCAATTCCTTTTGATCCCAAACTTCTCCCACATCACTTTGGAGGCATTTGTGAGGATTGAGTCCAGCCAGTTTTCCAAAACCATGATTTTCGTTTTTCACCAAAATCACCACCAAGTCACAAAATCAAGCCAAAAATCCAAAATCATGGAACTTGGCTATGCACCAACCATGTCAAAATCAATTCCTTTTGATCCCAAACTTCTCCCACATCACTTTGAAGGCATTTGTGAGGATTGAGTCCAGCCAGTTTTCCAAAACCATGATTTTCGTTTTTCACCAAAATCACCACCAAGCCACAAAATCAAGCCAAAACACCAAAATCATGAACTTGGCTATTCACCAACCATGTCAAGATCAATTCCTTTTGCTCCCAAACTTCTCCCACATCACTTTGGAGGAATTTGTGAGGATTGAGTCCAGCCACTTTTCCAAAACCATGATTTTCGTTTTTCACCAAAATCACCACCAAGTCACAAAATCAAGCCCAAAATCCAAAATCATGGAACTTGGCTATGCACCAACCATGTCAAAATCAATTCCTTTTGATCCCAAACTTCTCCCACATCACTTTGAAGGCATTTGTGAGGATTGAGTCCAGCCAGTTTTCCAAAACCATGATTTTCGTTTTTCACCAAAATCACCACCAAGCCACAAAATCAAGCCAAAACACCAAAATCATGAACATGGCTATGCACCAACCATGTCAAGATCAATTCCTTTTGATCCCAAACTTCTCCCACATCACTTTGAAGGCATTTGTGAGGATTGAGTCCAGCCAGTTTTCCAAAACCAACATTTTCGTTTTTCACCAAAATCACCACCAAGTCACAAAATCATGAACTTGGCTATGCACCAACCATGTCAAGATCAATTCCTTTTGATCCCAAACTTCTCCCACATCACTTTGAAGGCATTTTTGAGGATTGAGTCCAGCCAGTTTTCCAAAACCATGATTTTCGTTTTTCACCAAAATCACCACCAAGCCACAAAATCAAGCCAAAAATCCAAAATCATGAACTTGGCTATGCACCAACCATGTCAAGATCAATTCCTTTTGATCCCAAACTTCTCCCACATCACTTTGGAGGCATTTGTGAGGATTGAGTCCAGCCAGTTTTCCAAAACCATGATTTTCGTTTTTCACCAAAATCACCACCAAGTCACAAAATAAAGCCAAAAATCCAAAATCATGGAACTTGGCTATGCACCAACCATGTCAAAATCAATTCCTTTTGATCCCAAACTTCTCCCACATCACTTTGAAGGCATTTGTGAGGATTGAGTCCAGCCAGTTTTCCAAAACCATGATTTTCGTTTTTCACCAAAATCACCACCAAGCCACAAAATCAAGCCAAAACACCAAAATCATGAACTTGGCTATTCACCAACCATGTCAAGATCAATTCCTTTTGCTCCCAAACTTCTCCCACATCACTTTGGAGGAATTTGTGAGGATTGAGTCCAGCCACTTTTCCAAAACCATGATTTTCGTTTTTCACCAAAATCACCACCAAGTCACAAAATCAAGCCAAAAATCCAAAATCATGGAACTTGGCTATGCACCAACCATGTCAAAATCAATTCCTTTTGATCCCAAACTTCTCCCACATCACTTTGAAGGCATTTGTGAGGATTGAGTCCAGCCAGTTTTCCAAAACCATGATTTTCGTTTTTCACCAAAATCACCACCAAGCCACAAAATCAAGCCAAAACACCAAAATCATGAACATGGCTATGCACCAACCATGTCAAGATCAATTCCTTTTGATCCCAAACTTCTCCCACATCACTTTGAAGGCATTTGTGAGGATTGAGTCCAGCCAGTTTTCCAAAACCAACATTTTCGTTTTTCACCAAAATCACCACCAAGTCACAAAATCATGAACTTGGCTATGCACCAACCATGTCAAGATCAATTCCTTTTGATCCCAAACTTCTCCCACATCACTTTGAAGGCATTTTTGAGGATTGAGTCCAGCCACTTTTCCAAAACCATGATTTTCGTTTTTCACCAAAATCACCACCAAGCCACAAAATCAAGCCAAAAATCCAAAATCATGAACTTGGCTATGCACCAACCATGTCAAGATCAATTCCTTTTCATCCCAAACTTCTCCCACATCACTTTGGAGGCATTTGTGAGGATTGAGTCCAGCCAGTTTTCCAAAACCATGATTTTCGTTTTTCACCAAAATCACCACCAAGTCACAAAATCAAGCCAAAAATCCAAAATCATGGAACTTGGCTATGCACCAACCATGTCAAAATCAATTCCTTTTGATCCCAAACTTCTCCCACATCACTTTGAAGGCATTTGTGAGGATTGAGTCCAGCCAGTTTTCCAAAACCATAATTTTCGTTTTTCACCAAAATCACCACCAAGCCACAAAATCAAGCCAAAACACCAAAATCATGAACTTTGCTATGCACCAACCATGTCAAGATCAATTCCTTTTGATCCCAAACTTCTCCCACATCACTTTGGAGGCATTTGTGAGGATTGAGTCCAGCCACTTTTCCAAAACCATGATTTTCGTTTTTCACCAAAATCACCACCAAGCCACAAAATCAAGCCAAAAATCCAAAATCATGGAACTTGGCTATGCACCAACCATGCCAAGATCAATTCCTTTTGATCCCAAACTTCTCCCACATCACTTTGAAGGCATTTGTGAGGATTGAGTCCAGCCACTTTTCCAAAACCATGATTTTCGTTTTTCACCAAAATCAACACCAAGCCACAAAATCAAGCCAAAAATCCAAAATCATGGAACTTGGCTAAGCACCAACCATGCCAAGATCAATTCCTTTTGATCCCAAACTTCTCCCACATCACTTTGAAGGCATTTTTGAGGATTGAGTCCAGCCAGTTTTCCAAAACCATGATTTTCGTTTTTCACCAAAATCACCACCAAGCCACAAAATCAAGCCAAAAATCCAAAATCATGGAACTTGGCTATGCACCAACCATGCCAAGATCAATTCCTTTTGATCCCAAACTTCTCCCACATCACTTTGAAGGCATTTGTGAGGATTGAGTCCAGCCACTTTTCCAAAACCATGATTTTCGTTTTTCACCAAAATCAACACCAAGCCACAAAATCAAGCCAAAAATCCAAAATCATGGAACTTGGCTAAGCACCAACCATGCCAAGATCAATTCCTTTTGATCCCAAACTTCTCCCACATCACTTTGAAGGCATTTGTGAGGATTGAGTCCAGCCACTTTTCCAAAACCATGATTTTCGTTTTTCACCAAAATCACCACCAAGCCACAAAATCAAGCCAAAAATCCAAAATCATGGAACTTGGCTATGCACCAACCTTGCCAAGATCAATTCCTTTTGATCCCAAACTTCTCCCACATCACTTTGAAGGCATTTGTGAGGATTGAGTCCAGCCACTTTTCCAAAACCATGATTTTCGTTTTTCACCAAAATCACCACCAAGCCACAAAATCAAGCCAAATATCCAAAATCATGAACCTTGCTATGCACCAACCATGTCAAGATCAATTCCTTTTGATCCCAAACTTCTCCCACATCACTTTGAAGGCATTTGTGAGGATTGAGTCCAGCCAGTTTTCCAAAACCATGATTTTCGTTTTTCACCAAAATCACCACCAAGTCACAAAATCAAGCCAAAAATCCAAAATCATGGCACTTGGCTATGCACCAACCATGTCAAGATCAATTCCTTTTGCTCCCAAACTTCTCCCACATCACTTTGAAGGCATTTGTGAGGATTGAGTCCAGCCACTTTTCCAAAACCATGATTTTCGTTTTTCACCAAAATCACCACCAAGCCACAAAATCAAGCCAAAACACCAAAATCATGAACTTGGCTATGCACCAACCATGTCAAGATCAATTCCTTTTGATCCCAAACTTCTCCCACATCACTTTGAAGGCATTTGTGAGGATTGAGTCCAGCCAGTTTTTCAAAACCATGATTTTCGTTTTTCACCAAAATCACCACCAAGTCACAAAATCAAGACAAAAATCCAAAATCATGGCACTTGGCTATGCACCAACCATGTCAAGATCATATCCTTTTGCTCCCAAACTTCTCCCACATCACTTTGAAGGCATTTGTGAGGATTGAGTCCAGCCACTTTTCCAAAACCATGATTTTCGTTTTAAACCAAAATCACCACCAAGCCACAAAATCAAGCCAAAACACCAAAATCATGAACTTGGCTATGCACCAACCATGTCAAGATCAATTCCTTTTGATCCCAAACTTCTCCCACATCAC
Source organism: Phaseolus vulgaris (assembly GCF_051622355.1). Lineage (NCBI taxonomy): Eukaryota > Viridiplantae > Streptophyta > Magnoliopsida > Fabales > Fabaceae > Phaseolus > Phaseolus vulgaris. The sequence goes on along the minus strand of NC_143508.1, from coordinate 54,182,743 downwards.
TTTGAAGGCATTTGTGAGGATTGAGTCCAGCCAGTTTTCCAAAACCAACAGTTTTGTTTTTCACCAAAATCACCACCAAGTCACAAAATCATGAACTTGGCTATGCACCAACCATGTCAAGATCAATTCCTTTTGATCCCAAACTTCTCCCACATCACTTTGGAGGCATTTGTGAGGATTGAGTCCAGCCAGTTTTCCAAAACCAACATTTTCGTTTTTCACCAAAATCACCACCAAGCCACAAAATCATGAACTTGGCTATGCACCAACCATGTCAAAATCAATTCCTTTTGATCCCAAACTTCTCCCACATCACTTTGAAGGCATTTGTGAGGATTTAGTCCAGCCAGTTTTCCAAAACCAACATTTTCGTTTTTCACCAAAATCACCACCAAGTCACAAAATCATGAACTTGGCTATGCACCAACCATGTCAAGATCAATTCCTTTTGATCCCAAACTTCTCCCACATCACTTTGGAGGCATTTGTGAGGATTGAGTCCAGCCAGTTTTCCAAAACCAACATTTTCGTTTTTCACCAAAATTACCACCAAGCCACAAAATCATGAACTTGGCTATGCACCAACCATGTCAAAATCAATTCCTTTTGATCCCAAACTTCTCCCACATCACTTTGAAGGCCTTTGTGAGGATTTAGTCCAGCCAGTTTTCCAAAACCATGATTTTCGTTTTTCACCAAAATCACCACCAAGCCACAAAATCAAGCCAAAACACCAAAATCATGAACTTGGCTATTCACCAACCATGTCAAGATCAATTCCTTTTGCTCCCAAACTTCTCCCACATCACTTTGGAGGAATTTGTGAGGATTGAGTCCAGCCACTTTTCCAAAACCATGATTTTCGTTTTTCACCAAAATCACCACCAAGTCACAAAATCAAGCCAAAAATCCAAAATCATGGAACTTGGCTATGCACCAACCATGTCAAAATCAATTCCTTTTGATCCCAAACTTCTCCCACATCACTTTGAAGGCATTTGTGAGGATTGAGTCCAGCCAGTTTTCCAAAACCATGATTTTCGTTTTTCACCAAAATCACCACCAAGCCACAAAATCAAGCCAAAACACCAAAATCATGAACATGGCTATTCACCAACCATGTCAAGATCAATTCCTTTTGATCCCAAACTTCTCCCACATCACTTTGAAGGCATTTGTGAGGATTGAGTCCAGCCAGTTTTCCAAAACCAACATTTTCGTTTTTCACCAAAATCACCACCAAGTCACAAAATCATGAACTTGGCTATGCACCAACCATGTCAAGATCAATTCCTTTTGATCCCAAACTTCTCCCACATCACTTTGAAGGCATTTTTGAGGATTGAGTCCAGCCACTTTTCCAAAACCATGATTTTCGTTTTTCACCAAAATCACCACCAAGCCACAAAATCAAGCCAAAAATCCAAAATCATGAACTTGGCTATGCACCAACCATGTCAAGATCAATTCCTTTTGATCCCAAACTTCTCCCACATCACTTTGGAGGCATTTGTGAGGATTGAGTCCAGCCAGTTTTCCAAAACCATGATTTTCGTTTTTCACCAAAATCACCACCAAGTCACAAAATCAAGCCAAAAATCCAAAATCATGGAACTTGGCTATGCACCAACCATGTCAAAATCAATTCCTTTTGATCCCAAACTTCTCCCACATCACTTTGAAGGCATTTGTGAGGATTGAGTCCAGCCAGTTTTCCAAAACCATGATTTTCGTTTTTCACCAAAATCACCACCAAGCCACAAAATCAAGCCAAAACACCAAAATCATGAACTTGGCTATTAACCAACCATGTCAAGATCAATTCCTTTTGCTCCCAAACTTCTCCCACATCACTTTGGAGGAATTTGTGAGGATTGAGTCCAGCCACTTTTCCAAAACCATGATTTTCGTTTTTCACCAAAATCACCACCAAGTCACAAAATCAAGCCAAAAATCCAAAATCATGGAACTTGGCTATGCACCAACCATGTCAAAATCAATTCCTTTTGATCCCAAACTTCTCCCACATCACTTTGAAGGCATTTGTGAGGATTGAGTCCAGCCAGTTTTCCAAAACCATGATTTTCGTTTTTCACCAAAATCACCACCAAGCCACAAAATCAAGCCAAAACACCAAAATCATGAACATGGCTATGCACCAACCATGTCAAGATCAATTCCTTTTGATCCCAAACTTCTCCCACATCACTTTGAAGGCATTTGTGAGGATTGAGTCCAGCCAGTTTTCCAAAACCAACATTTTCGTTTTTCACCAAAATCACCACCAAGTCACAAAATCATGAACTTGGCTATGCACCAACCATGTCAAGATCAATTCCTTTTGATCCCAAACTTCTCCCACATCACTTTGAAGGCATTTTTGAGGATTGAGTCCATCCACTTTTCCAAAACCATGATTTTCGTTTTTCACCAAAATCACCACCAAGCCACAAAATCAAGCCAAAAATCCAAAATCATGAACTTGGCTATGCACCAACCATGTCAAGATCAATTCCTTTTGATCCCAAACTTCTCCCACATCACTTTGGAGGCATTTGTGAGGATTGAGTCCAGCCAGTTTTCCAAAACCATGATTTTCGTTTTTCACCAAAATCACCACCAAGTCACAAAATCAAGCCAAAAATCCAAAATCATGGAACTTGGCTATGCACCAACCATGTCAAAATCAATTCCTTTTGATCCCAAACTTCTCCCACATCACTTTGAAGGCATTTGTGAGGATTGAGTCCAGCCAGTTTTCCAAAACCATGATTTTCGTTTTTCACCAAAATCACCACCAAGCCACAAAATCAAGCCAAAACACCAAAATCATGAACTTGGCTATTAACCAACCATGTCAAGATCAATTCCTTTTGCTCCCAAACTTCTCCCACATCACTTTGGAGGAATTTGTGAGGATTGAGTCCAGCCACTTTTCCAAAACCATGATTTTCGTTTTTCACCAAAATCACCACCAAGTCACAAAATCAAGCCAAAAATCCAAAATCATGGAACTTGGCTATGCACCAACCATGTCAAAATCAATTCCTTTTGATCCCAAACTTCTCCCACATCACTTTGAAGGCATTTGTGAGGATTGAGTCCAGCCAGTTTTCCAAAACCATGATTTTCGTTTTTCACCAAAATCACCACCAAGCCACAAAATCAAGCCAAAACACCAAAATCATGAACATGGCTATGCACCAACCATGTCAAGATCAATTCCTTTTGATCCCAAACTTCTCCCACATCACTTTGAAGGCATTTGTGAGGATTGAGTCCAGCCAGTTTTCCAAAACCAACATTTTCGTTTTTCACCAAAATCACCACCAAGTCACAAAATCATGAACTTGGCTATGCACCAACCATGTCAAGATCAATTCCTTTTGATCCCAAACTTCTCCCACATCACTTTGAAGGCATTTTTGAGGATTGAGTCCATCCACTTTTCCAAAACCATGATTTTCGTTTTTCACCAAAATCACCACCAAGCCACAAAATCAAGCCAAAAATCCAAAATCATGAACTTGGCTATGCACCAACCATGTCAAGATCAATTCCTTTTGATCCCAAACTTCTCCCACATCACTTTGGAGGCATTTGTGAGGATTGAGTCCAGCCAGTTTTCCAAAACCATGATTTTCGTTTTTCACCAAAATCACCACCAAGTCACAAAATCAAGCCAAAAATCCAAAATCATGGAACTTGGCTATGCACCAACCATGTCAAAATCAATTCCTTTTGATCCCAAACTTCTCCCACATCACTTTGAAGGCATTTGTGAGGATTTAGTCCAGCCAGTTTTCCAAAACCATGATTTTCGTTTTTCACCAAAATCACCACCAAGTCACAAAATCAAGCCAAAACACCAAAATCATGAACTTTGCTATGCACCAACCATGTCAAGATCAATTCCTTTTGATCCCAAACTTCTCCCACATCACTTTGAAGGCATTTGTGAGGATTGAGTCCAGCCACTTTTCCAAAACCATGATTTTCGTTTTTCACCAAAATCACCACCAAGCCACAAAATCAAGCCAAAACACCAAAATCATGAACATGGCTATTCACCAACCATGTCAAGATCAATTCCTTTTGATCCCAAACTTCTCCCACATCACTTTGAAGGCATTTGTGAGGATTGAGTCCAGCCAGTTTTCCAAAACCATGATTTTCGTTTTTCACCAAAATCACCACCAAGCCACAAATCAAGCCAAAACACCAAAATCATGAACTTGGCTATTAACCAACCATGTCAAGATCAATTCCTTTTGCTCCCAAACTTCTCCCACATCACTTTGGAGGAATTTGTGAGGATTGAGTCCAGCCACCTTTCCAAAACCATGATTTTCGTTTTTCACCAAAATCACCACCAAGTCACAAAATCAAGCCAAAAATCCAAAATCATGGAACTTGGCTATGCACCAACCATGACAAAATCAATTCCTTTTGATCCCAAACTTCTCCCACATCACTTTGAAGGCATTTGTGAGGATTGAGTCCAGCCAGTTTTCCAAAACCATGATTTTCGTTTTTCACCAAAATCACCACCAAGCCACAAAATCAAGCCAAAACACCAAAATCATGAACATGGCTATGCACCAACCATGTCAAGATCAATTCCTTTTGATCCCAAACTTCTCCCACATCACTTTGGAGGCATTTGTGAGGATTGAGTCCAGCCAGTTTTCCAAAACCATGATTTTCGTTTTTCACCAAAATCACCACCAAGCCACAAAATCAAGCCAAAACACCAAAATCATGAACTTGGCTATTAACCAACCATGTCAAGATCAATTCCTTTTGCTCCCAAACTTCTCCCACATCACTTTGGAGGAATTTGTGAGGATTGAGTCCAGCCACTTTTCCAAAACCATGATTTTCGTTTTTCACCAAAATCACCACCAAGTCACAAAATCAAGCCAAAAATCCAAAATCATGGAACTTGGCTATGCACCAACCATGTCAAAATCAATTCCTTTTGATCCCAAACTTCTCCCACATCACTTTGAAGGCATTTGTGAGGATTGAGTCCAGCCAGTTTTCCAAAACCATGATTTTCGTTTTTCACCAAAATCACCACCAAGCCACAAAATCAAGCCAAAACACCAAAATCATGAACATGGCTATGCACCAACCATGTCAAGATCAATTCCTTTTGATCCCAAACTTCTCCCACATCACTTTGGAGGCATTTGTGAGGATTGAGTCCAGCCAGTTTTCCAAAACCATGATTTTCGTTTTTCACCAAAATCACCACCAAGTCACAAAATCAAGCCAAAAATCCAAAATCATGGAACTTGGCTATGCACCAACCATGTCAAGATCAATTCCAGAACCATGATTTTCGTTTTTCACCAAAATCACCACCAAGCCACAAAATCAAGCCAAAAATCCAAAATCATGAACTTGGCTATGCACCAACCATGTCAAGATCAATTCCTTTTGATCCCAAACTTCTCCCACATCACTTTGGAGGCATTTGTGAGGATTGAGTCCAGCCAGTTTTCCAAAACCATGATTTTCGTTTTTCACCAAAATCACCACCAAGTCACAAAATCAAGCCAAAAATCCAAAATCATGGAACTTGGCTATGCACCAACCATGTCAAAATCAATTCCTTTTGATCCCAAACTTCTCCCACATCACTTTGAAGGCATTTGTGAGGATTGAGTTCAGCCACTTTTCCAAAACCATGATTTTCGTTTTTCACCAAAATCACCACCAAGTCACAAAATCAAGCCAAAAATCCAAAATCATGGAACTTGGCTATGCACCAACCATGTCAAAATCAATTCCTTTTGATCCCAAACTTCTCCCACATCACTTTGAAGGCATTTGTGAGGATTGAGTTCAGCCACTTTTCCAAAACCATGATTTTCGTTTTTCACCAAAATCACCACCAAGCCACAAAATCAAGCCAAAACACCAAAATCATGAACTTGGTTATGCACCAACCAAGTCAAGATCAATTCCTTTTGATCCCAAACTTCTCCCACATCACTTTGAAGGCATTTGTGAGGATTGAGTCCAGCCACTTTTCCAAAACCAACATTTTCGTTTTTCACCAAAATCACCACCAAGTCACAAAATCATGAACTTGGCTATGCACCAACCATGTCAAGATCAATTCCTTTTGATCCCAAACTTCTCCCACATCACTTTGAAGGCATTTGTGAGGATTGAGTCCAGCCACTTTTCCAAAACCATGATTTTCGTTTTTCACCAAAATCACCACCAAGCCACAAAATCAAGCCAAAAATCCAAAATCATGAACTTGGCTATGCACCAACCATGTCAAGATCAATTCCTTTTGATCCCAAACTTCTCCCACATCACTTTGGAGGCATTTGTGAGGATTGAGTCCAGCCAGTTTTCCAAAACCATGATTTTCGTTTTTCACCAATATCACCACCAAGTCACAAAATCAAGCCAAAAATCCAAAATCATGGAACTTGGCTATGCACCAACCATGTCAAAATCAATTCCTTTTGATCCCAAACTTCTCCCACATCACTTTGAAGGCATTTGTGAGGATTGAGTCCAGCCAGTTTTCCAAAACCAACATTTTCGTTTTTCACCAAAATCACCACCAAGTCACAAAATCATGAACTTGGCTATGCACCAACCATGTCAAGATCAATTCCTTTTGATCCCAAACTTCTCCCACATCACTTTGAAGGCATTTGTGAGGATTGAGTCCAGCCACTTTTCCAAAACCATGATTTTCGTTTTTCACCAAAATCACCACCAAGCCACAAAATCAAGCCAAAAATCCAAAATCATGAACTTGGCTATGCACCAACCATGTCAAGATCAATTCCTTTTGATCCCAAACTTCTCCCACATCACTTTGGAGGCATTTGTGAGGATTGAGTCCAGCCAGTTTTCCAAAACCATGATTTTCGTTTTTCACCAAAATCACCACCAAGTCACAAAATCAAGCCAAAAATCCAAAATCATGGAACTTGGCTATGCACCAACCATGTCAAAATCAATTCCTTTTGATCCCAAACTTCTCCCACATCACTTTGAAGGCATTTGTGAGGATTGAGTCCAGCCACTTTTCCAAAACCATGATTTTCGTTTTTCACCAAAATCACCACCAAGTCACAAAATCAAGCCAAAAATCCAAAATCATGGAACTTGGCTATGCACCAACCATGTCAAAATCAATTCCTTTTTATCCCAAACTTCTCCCACATCACTTTGAAGGCATTTGTGAGGATTGAGTCCAGCCACTTTTCCAAAACCATGATTTTCGTTTTTCACCAAAATCACCACCAAGCCACAAAATCAAGCCAAAAATCCAAAATCATGAACTTGGCTATGCACCAACCATGTCAAGATCAATTCCTTTTGATCCCAAACTTCTCCCACATCTCTTTGAAGGCATTTGTGAGGATTGAGTCCAGCCAGTTTTCAAAAACCATGATTTTCGTTTTTCACCAAAATCACCACCAAGCCACAAAATCAAGCCAAAACACCAAAATCATGAACTTGGCTATGCACCAACCATGTCAAGATCAATTCCTTTTGATCCCAAACTTCTCCCACATCACTTTGGAGGCATTTGTGAGGATTGAGTCCAGCCAGTTTTCCAAAACCATGATTTTCGTTTTTCACCAAAATCACCACCAAGCCACAAAATCAAGCCAAAACACCAAAATCATGAACTTGGCTATGCACCAACCATGTCAAGATCAATTCCTTTTGATCCCAAACTTCTCCCACATCACTTTGAAGGAATTTGTGAGGATTGAGTCCAGCCAGTTTTCCAAAACCATGATTTTCGTTTTTCACCAAAATCACCACCAAGCCACAAAATCAAGCCAAAACACCAAAATCATGAACTTGGCTATGCACCAACCATGTCAAGATCAATTCCTTTTGATCCCAAACTTCTCCCACATCACTTTGAAGGCATTTGTGAGGATTGAGTCCAGCCAGTTTTCCAAAACCAACATTTTCGTTTTTCACCAAAATCACCACCAAGTCACAAAATCATGAACTTGGCTATGCACCAACCATGCCAAGATCAATTCCTTTTGATCCCAAACTTCTCCCACATCACTTTGGAGGCATTTGTGAGGATTGAGTCCAGCCAGTTTTCCATAACCATGATTTTCGTTTTTCACCAAAATCACCACCAAGCCACAAAATCAAGCCAAAACACCAAAATCATGAACTTGGCTATGCACCAACCATGTCAAGATGAATTCCTTTTGCTCCCAAACTTCTCCCACATCACTTTGAAGGCATTTTTGAGGATTGAGTCCAGCCAGTTTTCCAAAACCATGATTTTCGTTTTTCACCAAAATCACCACCAAGCCACAAAATCAAGCAAAACACCAAAATCATGAACTTGGCTATGCACCAACCATGTCAAGATCAATTCCTTTTGATCCCAAACTTCTCCCACATCACTTTGAAGGCATTTGTGAGGATTGAGTCCAGCCAGTTTTCAAAAACCATGATTTTCGTTTTTCACCAAAATCACTACCAAGCCACAAAATCAAGCCAAAACACCAAAATCATGAACTTGGCTATGCACCAACCATGTCAAGATCAATTCCTTTTGATCCCAAACTTCTCCCACATCACTTTGAAGGCATTTGTGAGGATTGAGTCCAGCCAGTTTTCCAAAATCATGATTTTCGTTTTTCACCAAAATCACCACCAAGCCACAAAATCAAGCCAAAACACCAAAATCATGAACTTGGCTATGCACCAACCATGTCAAGATCAATTCCTTTTGATCCCAAACATCTCCCACATCACTTTGAAGGCATTTGTGAGGATTGAGTCCAGCCAGTTTTCCAAAACCAACATTTTCGTTTTTCACCAAAATCACCACCAAGTCACAAAATCATGAACTTGGCTATGCACCAACCATGTCAAGATCAATTCCTTTTGATCCCAAACTTCTCCCACATCACTTTGGAGGCATTTGTGAGGATTGAGTCCAGCCAGTTTTCCAAAACCATGATTTTAGTTTTTCACCAAAATCACCACCAAGCCACAAAATCAAGCCAAAACACCAAAATCATGAACTTGGCTATGCACCAACCATGTCAAGATCAATTCCTTTTGCTTCCAAACTTCTCCCACATCACTTTGAAGGCATTTGTGAGGATTGAGTCCAGCCAGTTTTCCAAAACCATGATTTTCGTTTTTCACCAAAATCACCACCAAGCCACAAAATCAAGCCAAAACACCAAAATCATGAACTTGGCTATGCACCAACCATATCAAGATCAATTCCTTTTGATCCCAAACTTCTCCCACATCACTTTGAAGGAATTTGTGAGGATTGAGTCCAGCCAGTTTTCCAAAACCATGATTTTCGTTTTTCACCAAAATCACCACCAAGCCACAAAATCAAGCCAAAACACCAAAATCATGAACTTGGCTATGCACCAACCATGTCAAGATCAATTCCTTTTGATCCCAAACTTCTCCCACATCACTTTGAAGGCATTTGTGATGATTGAGTCCAGCCAGTTTTCCAAAACCAACATTTTCGTTTTTCACCAAAATCACCACCAAGTCACAAAATCATGAACTTGGCTATGCACCAACCATGTAAAGATCAATTCCTTTTGATCCCAAACTTCTCCCACATCACTTTGGAGGCATTTTTGAGGATTGAGTCCAGCCAGTTTTCCAAAACCATGATTTTCGTTTTTCACCAAAATCACCACCAAGCCACAAAATCAAGCCAAAACACCAAAATCATGAACTTGGCTATGCACCAACCATGTCAAGATCAATTCCTTTTGCTCCCAAACTTCTCCCACATCACTTTGGAGGAATTTGTGAGGATTGAGTCCAGCCAGTTTTCCAAAACCATGATTTTCGTTTTTCACCCAAATCACCACCAAGCCACAAAATCAAGCCAAAACACCAAAATTATGGAACTTGGCTATGCACCAACCATGCCAAGATCAATTCCTTTTGATCCCAAACTTCTCCCACATCACTTTGAAGGCATTTGTGAGGATTGAGTCCAGCCTGTTTTCCAAAACCATGATTTTCGTTTTTCACCAAAATCACCACCAAGTCACAAAATCAAGCCAAAACACCAAAATCATGGAACTTGGCTATGCACCAACCATGCCAAGATCAATTCCTTTTGATCCCAAACTTCTCCCACATCACTTTGAAGGAATTTGTGAGGATTGAGTCCAGCCAGTTTTCCAAAACCATGATTTTCGTTTTTCACCAATATCACCACCAAGCCACAAAATCAAGCCAAAACACCAAAATCATGAACTTGGCTATGCACCAACCATGTCAAGATCAATTCCTTTTGATCCCAAACTTCTCCCACCTCACTTTGGAGGCATTTTTGAGGATTGAGTCCAGCCAGTTTTCCAAAACCATGATTTTCGTTTTTCACCAAAATCACCACCAAGCCACAAAATCAAGCCAAAACACCAAAATCATGAACTTGGCTATGCACCAATCATGTCAAGATCAATTCCTTTTGCTCCCAAACTTCTCCCACATCACTTTGGAGGCATTTGTGAGGATTGAGTCCAGCCAGTTTTCCAAAACCATGATTTTCGTTTTTCACCAAAATCACCACCAAGCCACAAAATCAAGCCAAAACACCAAAATCATGGGACTTGGCTATGCACCAACCATGCCAAGATCAATTCCTTTTGATCCCAAACTTCTCCCACATCACTTTGAAGGCATTTGTGAGGATTGAGTCCAGCCTGTTTTCCAAAACCATGATTTTCGTTTTTCACCAAAATCACCACCAAGTCACAAAATCAAGCCAAAACACCAAAATCATGGAACTTGGCTATGCACCAACCATGCCAAGATCAATTCCTTTTGATCCCAAACTTCTCCCACATCACTTTGAAGGCATTTGTGAGGATTGAGTCCAGCCAGTTTTCCAAAACCATGATTTTCGTTTTTCACCAAAATCACCGCCAAGCCACAAAATCAAGCCAAAACACCAAAATCATGAACTTGGCTATGCACCAACCATGTCAAGATCAATTCCTTTTGATCCCAAACTTCTCCCACATCACTTTGAAGGCATTTGTGAGGATTGAGTCCAGCCAGTTTTCCAAAACCAACATTTTCGTTTTTCACCAAAATCACCACCAAGTCACAAAATCATGAACTTGGCTATGCACCAACCATGTCAAGATCAATTCCTTTTGATTCCAAACTTCTCCCACATCACTTTGGAGGCATTTTTGAGGATTGAGTCCAGCCAGTTTTCCAAAACCATGATTTTCGTTTTTCACCAAAATCACCACCAAGCCACAAAATCAAGCCAAAACACCAAAATCATGAACTTGGCTATGCACCAACCATGTCAAGATCAATTCCTTTTGATCCCAAACTTCTCCCACATCACTTTGAAGGCATTTGTGAGGATTGAGTCCAGCCAGTTTTCCAAAACCAACATTTTCGTTTTTCACCAAAATCACCACCAAGTCACAAAATCATGAACTTGGCTATGCACCAACCATGCCAAGATCAATTCCTTTTGATCCCAAACTTCTCCCACATCACTTTGAAGGCATTTGTGAGGATTGAGTCCAGCCAGTTTTCCAAAACCAACATTTTCGTTTTTCACCAAAATCACCACCAAGTCACAAAATCATGAACTTGGCTATGCACCAACCATGTCAAGATCAATTCCTTTTGATTCCAAACTTCTCCCACATCACTTTGGAGGCATTTTTGAGGATTGAGTCCAGCCAGTTTTCCAAAACCATGATTTTCGTTTTTCACCAATATCACCACCAAGCCACAAAATCAAGCCAAAACACCAAAATCATGAACTTGGCTATGCACCAACCATGTCAAGATCAATTCCTTTTGATCCCAAACTTCTCCCACCTCACTTTGGAGGCATTTTTGAGGATTGAGTCCAGCCAGTTTTCCAAAACCATGATTTTCGTTTTTCACCAAAATCACCACCAAGCCACAAAATCAAGCCAAAACACCAAAATCATGAACTTGGCTATGCACCAATCATGTCAAGATCAATTCCTTTTGCTCCCAAACTTCTCCCACATCACTTTGGAGGCATTTGTGAGGATTGAGTCCAGCCAGTTTTCCAAAACCATGATTTTCGTTTTTCACCAAAATCACCACCAAGCCACAAAATCAAGCCAAAACACCAAAATCATGAACTTGGCTATGCACCAACCATGTCAAGATCAATTCCTTTTGATCCCAAACTTCTCCCACATCACTTTGAAGGCATTTGTGAGGATTGAGTCCAGCCAGTTTTCCAAAACCATGATTTTCGTTTTTCACCAAAATCACCACCAAGCCACAAAATCAAGCCAAAACACCAAAATCATGAACTTGGCTATGCACCAACCATATCAAGATCAATTCCTTTTGATCCCAAACTTCTCCCACATCACTTTGAAGGAATTTGTGAGGATTGAGTCCAGCCAGTTTTCCAAAACCATGATTTTCGTTTTTCACCAAAATCACCACCAAGCCACAAAATCAAGCCAAAACACCAAAATCATGAACTTGGCTATGCACCAACCATGTCAAGATCAATTCCTTTTGATCCCAAACTTCTCCCACATCACTTTGAAGGCATTTGTGATGATTGAGTCCAGCCAGTTTTCCAAAACCAACATTTTCGTTTTTCACCAAAATCACCACCAAGTCACAAAATCATGAACTTGGCTATGCACCAACCATGTAAAGATCAATTCCTTTTGATCCCAAACTTCTCCCACATCACTTTGGAGGCATTTTTGAGGATTGAGTCCAGCCAGTTTTCCAAAACCATGATTTTCGTTTTTCACCAAAATCACCACCAAGCCACAAAATCAAGCCAAAACACCAAAATCATGAACTTGGCTATGCACCAACCATGTCAAGATCAATTCCTTTTGCTCCCAAACTTCTCCCACATCACTTTGGAGGAATTTGTGAGGATTGAGTCCAGCCAGTTTTCCAAAACCATGATTTTCGTTTTTCACCCAAATCACCACCAAGCCACAAAATCAAGCCAAAACACCAAAATTATGGAACTTGGCTATGCACCAACCATGCCAAGATCAATTCCTTTTGATCCCAAACTTCTCCCACATCACTTTGAAGGCATTTGTGAGGATTGAGTCCAGCCTGTTTTCCAAAACCATGATTTTCGTTTTTCACCAAAATCACCACCAAGTCACAAAATCAAGCCAAAACACCAAAATCATGGAACTTGGCTATGCACCAACCATGCCAAGATCAATTCCTTTTGATCCCAAACTTCTCCCACATCACTTTGAAGGAATTTGTGAGGATTGAGTCCAGCCAGTTTTCCAAAACCATGATTTTCGTTTTTCACCAATATCACCACCAAGCCACAAAATCAAGCCAAAACACCAAAATCATGAACTTGGCTATGCACCAACCATGTCAAGATCAATTCCTTTTGATCCCAAACTTCTCCCACCTCACTTTGGAGGCATTTTTGAGGATTGAGTCCAGCCAGTTTTCCAAAACCATGATTTTCGTTTTTCACCAAAATCACCACCAAGCCACAAAATCAAGCCAAAACACCAAAATCATGAACTTGGCTATGCACCAATCATGTCAAGATCAATTCCTTTTGCTCCCAAACTTCTCCCACATCACTTTGGAGGCATTTGTGAGGATTGAGTCCAGCCAGTTTTCCAAAACCATGATTTTCGTTTTTCACCAAAATCACCACCAAGCCACAAAATCAAGCCAAAACACCAAAATCATGGGACTTGGCTATGCACCAACCATGCCAAGATCAATTCCTTTTGATCCCAAACTTCTCCCACATCACTTTGAAGGCATTTGTGAGGATTGAGTCCAGCCTGTTTTCCAAAACCATGATTTTCGTTTTTCACCAAAATCACCACCAAGTCACAAAATCAAGCCAAAACACCAAAATCATGGAACTTGGCTATGCACCAACCATGCCAAGATCAATTCCTTTTGATCCCAAACTTCTCCCACATCACTTTGAAGGCATTTGTGAGGATTGAGTCCAGCCAGTTTTCCAAAACCATGATTTTCGTTTTTCACCAAAATCACCGCCAAGCCACAAAATCAAGCCAAAACACCAAAATCATGAACTTGGCTATGCACCAACCATGTCAAGATCAATTCCTTTTGATCCCAAACTTCTCCCACATCACTTTGAAGGCATTTGTGAGGATTGAGTCCAGCCAGTTTTCCAAAACCAACATTTTCGTTTTTCACCAAAATCACCACCAAGTCACAAAATCATGAACTTGGCTATGCACCAACCATGTCAAGATCAATTCCTTTTGATTCCAAACTTCTCCCACATCACTTTGGAGGCATTTTTGAGGATTGAGTCCAGCCAGTTTTCCAAAACCATGATTTTCGTTTTTCACCAAAATCACCACCAAGCCACAAAATCAAGCCAAAACACCAAAATCATGAACTTGGCTATGCACCAACCATGTCAAGATCAATTCCTTTTGATCCCAAACTTCTCCCACATCACTTTGAAGGCATTTGTGAGGATTGAGTCCAGCCAGTTTTCCAAAACCAACATTTTCGTTTTTCACCAAAATCACCACCAAGTCACAAAATCATGAACTTGGCTATGCACCAACCATGTAAAGATCAATTCCTTTTGATCCCAAACTTCTCCCACATCACTTTGGAGGCATTTTTGAGGATTGAGTCCAGCCAGTTTTCCAAAACCATGATTTTCGTTTTTCACCAAAATCACCACCAAGCCACAAAATCAAGCCAAAACACCAAAATCATGAACTTGGCTATGCACCAACCATGTCAAGATCAATTCCTTTTGATCCCAAACTTCTCCCACATCACTTTGAAGGCATTTGTGAGGATTGAGTCCAGCCAGTTTTCCAAAACCAACATTTTCGTTTTTCACCAAAATCACCACCAAGTCACAAAATCATGAACTTGGCTATGCACCAACCATGTCAAGATCAATTCCTTTTGCTCCCAAACATCACCCACATCACTTTCTAGGCATTTGTGAGGATTGAGTCCAGCCAGATTTCCAAAACCAAGATTTTCGTTTTTCACCCCACACACCACCAAGTCACAAAATCAAGCCAAAAAACCAAAATCATGGAACTTGCCCATGGACCAACTATGTCAAGATCAATTCCTTTTGCTCCCAAACTTCTCCCACATCACTTTCTAAGCATTTGTGAGGATTGAGTGCAGCCAGTTTTCCAAAACCAAGATTTTCGTTTTTCACCCCACACACCACCAAGTCACAAAATCAAGCCAAAAAACCAAAATCGTGGAACTTGCCCAAGGACCAACTATGTCAAGCTCAATTCCTTTTGCTCCCAAACTTCACCCACATCACTTTCTAAGCATTTGTGACCATTGAGTGCAGCCAGATTTCGAAAACCAAGATTTTCGTTTTTCACCCAACACACCACCAAGTCACAAAATCAAGCCAAAAAACCAAAATCTTGGAACTTGGCCATGGACCAACTATGTCAAGATCAATTCCTTTTGCTCCCAAACTTCACCCACATCACTTTCTAAACATTTGTGAGCATTGAGTCCAGCCAGATTTCCAAAACCAAGATTTTCTTTTTTCACCCAACACACCACCAAGTCACAAAATCAAGCCAAAAAACCAAAATCATGGAACTTGCCCATGGACCAACAATGTCAAGATCAATTCCTTTTGCTCCCAAACTTCACCCACATCACTTTCTAAGCATTTGTGAGCATTGAGTCCAGCCATTTTTCCAAAACCAAGATTTTCGTTTTTCACCCCACACACCACCAAGTCACAAAATCATGGAACTTACCCATGGACCAACTATGTCAAGATCAATTCCTTTTGCTCCCAAACTTCACCCACATCACTTTCTAAGCATTTGTGAGCATTGAGTGCAGCCACCTTTGCAAAACCATGATTTTCGTTTTTCACCCCACACACCACCAAGTCACAAAATCAAGCCAAAAAACCAAAATCATGGAACTTGCCCATGGACCAACCATGTCAAGATCAATTCCTTTTGCTCCCAAACTTCTCCCACATCACTTTCTAGGCATTTGTGAGCATTGTGTCCAGCCAGTTTTCCAAAACCATGATTTTCGTTTTTCACCCCACCACCACCAAGTCACAAAATCAAGCCAAAAAACCAAAATCATAGAACTTGCCCATGGACCAACTATGTCAAGATCAATTCCTTTTGCTCCCAAACTTCTCCCACATCACTTTCTAAGCATTTGTGAGCATTGAGTGCAGCCAGTTTTCCAAAACCATGATTTTCGTTTTTCACCCCACACACCACCAAGTCACAAAATCAAGCCAAAAAACCAAAATCATGGAACTTGGCCATGGACCAACTATGTCAAGATCAATTCCTTTTGCTCCCAAACTTCACCCACATCACTTTCTAAGCATTTGTGAGCATTGGGTCCAGCCAGATTTGCAAAACCATGATTTTCGTTTTTCACCCCACACACCACCAAGTCACAAAATCAAGCCAAAAAACCAAAATCGTGGAACATGCCCATGGACCAACTATGTCAAGATCAATTCCTTTTGCTCCCAAACATCACCCACATCACTTTCTAGGCATTTGTGAGGATTGAGTCCAGCCAGATTTCTAAAACCAAGATTTTCGTTTTTCACCCCACACACCACCAAGTCACAAAATCAAGCCAAAAAACCAAAATCATGGAACATGGCCATGGACCAACTATGTGAAGATCAATTCCTTTTGCTCCCAAACTTCACCCACATCACTTTCTAGGCATTTGTGAACATTGAGTCCAGCCAGATTTCCAAAACCAACATTTTCGTTTTTCACCCAACACACCACCAAGTCACAAAATCAAGCCAAAAAACCAAAATCATGGAACTTGCCCATGGACCAACTATGTCAAGATCAATTCCTTTTGCTCCCAAACATCACCCACATCACTTTCTAGGCATTTGTGAGGATTGAGTCCAGCCAGATTTCTAAAACCAAGATTTTCGTTTTTCACCCCACACACCACCAAGTCACAAAATCAAGCCAAAAAACCAAAATCGTGGAACATGGCCATGGACCAACTATGTGAAGATCAATTCCTTTTGCTCCCAAACTTCACCCACATCACTTTCTAAGCATTTGGGAGCATTGAGTGCAGCCAGATTTCCAAAACCGACATTTTCGTTTTTCACCCAACACACCACCAAGTCACAAAATCAAGCCAAAAAACCAAAATCATGGAACTTGCCCATGGACCAACTATGTCAAGATCAATTCCTTTTGCTCCCAAACATCACCCACATCACTTTCTAGGCATTTGTGAGGATTGAGTCCAGCCAGATTTCCAAAACCAAGATTTTCGTTTTTCACCCCACACACCACCAACTCACAAAATCAAGCCAAAAAACCAAAATCATGGAACTTGGCCATGGACCAACTATGTCAAGATCAATTCCTTTTGCTCCAAAACTTCACCCACATCACTTTCTAAGCATTTGTGAGCATTGAGTCCAGCCAGATTTCCAAAACCATGATTTTCGGTTTTCACCCCACACACCATCAAGTCACAAAATCAAGCCAAAAAACCAAAATCGTGGAACTTGCCCATGGACCAACTATGTCAAGATCAATTCCTTTTGCTCCCAAACTTCACCCACATCACTTTCTAATCATTTGTCAGCATTGAGTGCAGCCAAATTTCGAAAACCAAGATTTTCGTTTTTCACCCAACACACCACCAAGTCAAAAAATCAAGCCAAAAAACCAAAATCATGGAACTTGCCCATGGACCAACTATGTCAAGATCAATTCCTTTTGCTCCCAAACTTCTCCCACATCACTTTCTAAGCATTTGTGAGGATTGAGTGCAGCCAGTTTTCCAAAACCAAGATTTTCGTTTTTCACCCCACACACCACCAAGTCACAAAATCAAGCCAAAAAACCAAAATCGTGGAACTTGCCCAAGGACCAACTATGTCAAGCTCAATTCCTTTTGCTCCCAAACTTCACCCACATCACTTTCTAAGCATTTGTGACCATTGAGTGCAGCCAGATTTCGAAAACCAAGATTTTCGTTTTTCACCCAACACACCACCAAGTCACAAAATCAAGCCAAAAAACCAAAATCTTGGAACTTGGCCATGGACCAACTATGTCAAGATCAATTCCTTTTGCTCCCAAACTTCACCCACATCACTTTCTAAGCATTTGTGAGCATTGAGTGCAGCCAGATTTCCAAAACCAAGATTTTCGTTTTTCACCCAACACACCACCAAGTCACAAAATCAAGCCAAAAAACCAAAATCATGGAACTTGCCCATGGACCAACAATGTCAAGATCAATTCCTTTTGCTCCCAAACTTCACCCACATCACTTTCTAAGCATTTGTGAGCATTGAGTCCAGCCATTTTTCCAAAACCAAGATTTTCGTTTTTCACCCCACACACCACCAAGTCACAAAATCATGGAACTTACCCATGGACCAACTATGTCAAGATCAATTCCTTTTGCTCCCAAACTTCACCCACATCACTTTCTAAGCATTTGTGAGCATTGAGTGCAGCCACCTTTGCCAAACCATGATTTTCGTTTTTCACCCCACACACCACCAAGTCACAAAATCAAGCCAAAAAACCAAAATCATGGAACTTGCCCATGGACCAACCATGTCAAGATCAATTCCTTTTGCTCCCAAACTTCTCCCACATCACTTTCTAGGCATTTGTGAGCATTGTGTCCAGCCAGTTTTCCAAAACCATCATTTTCGTTTTTCACCCCACCACCACCAAGTCACAAAATCAAGCCAAAAAACCAAAATCATAGAACTTGCCCATGGACCAACTATGTCAAGATCAATTCCTTTTGCTCCCAAACTTCTCCCACATCACTTTCTAAGCATTTGTGAGCATTGAGTGCAGCCAGTTTTCCAAAACCATGATTTTCGTTTTTCACCCAACACACCACCAAGTCACAAAATCAAGCCAAAAAACCAAAATCATGGAACTTGGCCATGGACCAACTATGTCAAGATCAATTCCTTTTGCTCCCAAACTTCACCCACATCACTTTCTAAGCATTTGTGAGCATTGGGTCCAGCCAGATTTGCAAAACCATGATTTTCGTTTTTCACCCCACACACCACCAAGTCACAAAATCATGGAACTTGCCCAAGGACCAACTATGTCAAGCTCAATTCCTTTTGCTCCCAAACTTCACCCACATCACTTTCTAAGCATTTGTGAGCATTGAGTGCAGCCACCTTTGCAAAACCATGATTTTCGTTTTTCACCCCACACACCACCAAGTCACAAAATCAAGCCAAAAAACCAAAATCATGGAACTTGCCCATGGACCAACCATGTCAAGATCAATTCCTTTTGCTCCCAAACTTCTCCCACATCACTTTCTAGGCATTTGTGAGCATTGTGTCCAGCCAGTTTTCCAAAACCATGATTTTCGTTTTTCACCCCACCACCACCAAGTCACAAAATCAAGCCAAAAAACCAAAATCATAGAACTTGCCCATGGACCAACTATGTCAAGATCAATTCCTTTTGCTCCCAAACTTCTCCCACATCACTTTCTAAGCATTTGTGAGCATTGAGTGCAGCCAGTTTTCCAAAACCATGATTTTCGTTTTTCACCCCACACACCACCAAGTCACAAAATCAAGCCAAAAAACCAAAATCATGGAACTTGGCCATGGACCAACTATGTCAAGATCAATTCCTTTTGCTCCCAAACTTCACCCACATCACTTTCTAAGCATTTGTGAGCATTGGGTCCAGCCAGATTTGCAAAACCATGATTTTCGTTTTTCACCCCACACACCACCAAGTCACAAAATCAAGCCAAAAAACCAAAATCGTGGAACATGCCCATGGACCAACTATGTCAAGATCAATTCCTTTTGCTCCCAAACATCACCCACATCACTTTCTAGGCATTTGTGAGGATTGAGTCCAGCCAGATTTCTAAAACCAAGATTTTCGTTTTTCACCCCACACACCACCAAGTCACAAAATCAAGCCAAAAAACCAAAATCATGGAACATGGCCATGGACCAACTATGTGAAGATCAATTCCTTTTGCTCCCAAACTTCACCCACATCACTTTCTAGGCATTTGTGAGCATTGAGTCCAGCCAGATTTCCAAAACCAACATTTTCGTTTTTCACCCAACACACCACCAAGTCACAAAATCAAGCCAAAAAACCAAAATCATGGAACTTGCCCATGGACCAACTATGTCAAGATCAATTCCTTTTGCTCCCAAACATCACCCACATCACTTTCTAGGCATTTGTGAGGATTGAGTCCAGCCAGATTTCTAAAACCAAGATTTTCGTTTTTCACCCCACACACCACCAAGTCACAAAATCAAGCCAAAAAACCAAAATCGTGGAACATGGCCATGGACCAACTATGTGAAGATCAATTCCTTTTGCTCCCAAACTTCACCCACATCACTTTCTAAGCATTTGGGAGCATTGAGTGCAGCCAGATTTCCAAAACCAACATTTTCGTTTTTCACCCAACACACCACCAAGTCACAAAATCAAGCCAAAAAACCAAAATCATGGAACTTGCCCATGGACCAACTATGTCAAGATCAATTCCTTTTGCTCCCAAACATCACCCACATCACTTTCTAGGCATTTGTGAGGATTGAGTCCAGCCAGATTTCCAAAACCAAGATTTTCGTTTTTCACCCCACACACCACCAACTCACGAAATCAAGCCAAAAAACCAAAATCATGGAACTTGCCCATGGACCAACTATGTCAAGATCAATTCCTTTTGCTCCAAAACTTCACCCACATCACTTTCTAAGCATTTGTGAGCATTGAGTCCAGCCAGATTTCCAAAACCATGATTTTCGGTTTTCACCCCACACACCACCAAGTCACAAAATCAAGCCAAAAAACCAAAATCGTGGAACTTGCCCATGGACCAACTATGTCAAGATCAATTCCTTTTGCTCCCAAACTTCACCCACATCACTTTCTAATCATTTGTCAGCATTGAGTGCAGCCAGATTTCGAAAACCAAGATTTTCGTTTTTCACCCAACACACCACCAAGTCAAAAAATCAAGCCAAAAAACCAAAATCATGGAACTTGCCCATGGACCAACTATGTCAAGATCAATTCCTTTTGCTCCCAAACTTCACCCACATCACTTTCTAAGCATTTGTGAGCATTGAGTGCAGCCAGATTTCCAAAACCAAGATTTTCGTTTTTCACCCAACACACCACCAAGTCACAAAATCAAGCCAAAAAACCAAAATCATGGAACTTGCCCATGGACCAACTATGTCAAGATCAATTCCTTTTGCTCCCAAACTTCACCCACATCACTTTCAAAGCATTTGTGAGGATTGAGTCCAGCCAGTTTTCCAAAACCATGATTTTCGTTTTTCACCCCACACACCACCAAGTCACAAAATCAAGCCAAAAAACCAAAATCATGGAACTTGCCCATGGACCAACTATGTCAAGATCAATTCCTTTTGCTCCCAAACATCACCCACATCACTTTCTAGGCATTTGTGAGGATTGAGTCCAGCCAGATTTCCAAAACCAAGATTTTCGTTTTTCACCCCACACACCACCAAGTCACAAAATCAAGCCAAAAAACCAAAATCATGGAACATGGCCATGGACCAACTATGTGAAGATCAATTCCTTTTGCTCCCAAACTTCACCCACATCACTTTCTAGGCATTTGTGAGGATTGAGTCCAGCCAGATTTCCAAAACCAAGATTTTCGTTTTTCACCCCACACACCACCAAGTCACAAAATCAAGCCAAAAAACCAAAATCATGGAACTTGGCCATGGACCAACTATGTCAAGATCAATTCCTTTTGCTCCCAAACTTCTCCCACATCACTTTCTAAGCATTTGTGAGCATTGAGTGCAGCCAGTTTTCCAAAACCATGATTTTCGTTTTTCACCCCACACACCACCAAGTCACAAAATCAAGCCAAAAAACCAAAATCATGGAACTTGCCCATGGACCAACTATGTCAAGATGTGTTTCGTCTTTTGTGTTGTTCTATCCAGGGCCATGTTAAAAATCAAGGAAACAATTATTTATCGCTCAACAAATGAGTCAAATTCACCCTAAGTCTTAATATTGTATCTTCATCCAAAATATTTAAATTTTATCATCTGACTTGAATTTCTGTCATGTTTGTCAGGGGATTACAAGATTTTTATTGACTTTAATTCCCCACTTCAGAAAGGTATGTCTTGTCTATTGCTCCATTTGCTCTTGTGATTGGCAAGTGGTTACTGTTAGTAGGTATTGGGATATATCATATATGTAGTTAAATTTCATCTTTATTTCTGTCTTTCCTTATGTTTAGGCCTCATTCACTTTTCTCCCTGATGTTATTTGTTACATATTTCAATTAAATGAATTAGCATTATTGATTCACAAATTACATAATGGATCGTAATACATATTATTTTTATCTGCTGTTTCTTTTGTTTTGTCTGTCCATTAGTTTTCTGAAATATAACTCATTGTCACATTTACCTTTCCTGCAGATTTTGTTATCAGCTTTTGAATGTCCACATTGTGGTGAGAGGTAAACGGCCCTTTAGTCTATGCCCTCTCCGTGTGCGTTGAACATAATTAGTTCCTTTGATCTTCCTCTTAATTTTTCTTTCTTTTATAATTATTGATTTTATCTGTTAGGAACAATGAAGTACAGTTTGCTGGTGAAATTCAACCACGTGGTTGTTGTTACACTTTGAAGATTCCATCAGGCGAGCAAAAGGTTGGTTTGTTCAAATTTCAATTCCCCATCCCCAAATGATTATTTTATATAACATAAGAAAACATATATGGCGCCTAGGTACTCCAATGCCTCTATTAGCTATCTTCTTCCCATTCAGTTAACATCCATGCTGAGGTTCTTGACACTAGTGACTGACTGTTAGGCAGGAAAATAAAGACAGCACTTGGAGGGTGTATCATAGAAGGAAATTTAAAAATAAGGGTTAAGCGGGTTAGTTAGTTGTTGGGTTAGTTAGTTGTGGTGAGGGGGTCTTTAAATAAAGACCAACCTGCTGTGGGGGAGGGGATATCTGAATTGTTGTAAGAAGTTGACAGGATTAAACCTGTGTGAAAGGAGCTATTCTCCTTTGTAACCCTTTTGGGTGTTCTGTTCTGCATTGTAATAAAACAGAGTTTTCTTTCTTCTTGCTGTGTTTGGGAGGGAATTCTGGTTTTTCTGTCTAGGAACCTAACAATGACCTAGTTTGAAGGATGGTTTTTCATACTTTTGCATCCATGTTTAGCTAGAAGACCATTGTTGTTGAAATCAATATTTACCATGTAGGATCATACTATGCTATGAGTTGAACACACCCTGGAAAATCCCTTTCTTCTTATTTATGAAGCCCTTCCCAATCCATTCGTGATCTTCTCCATCTTGGACTGTTCAACCTTTTCTTTGTCATTCCATTGTTGCCTTAGAGTATTGCCACCTATAACTTTTATTATTGCACCTTCCTTTGTCTGTAGCAACATTTTCAGTTTAGTAATCCTTACCATAGAAGTTAATTTTGTGGGATTGAGCTTGACCCTATGCTCAAACTCTATGATGGTAACAAAGGCAATCCTAAATCAATTGTTGGGTCACCTACATTGACCAATTCCAGACTTATAGTCCTTGGCATAGGGGGTGTTGGTTCAAATGCATATTAATTAAGGACAATCCTTGCCCACCATAATTTGCAGCCACGTGCACCTTCATTATGGTAGGTGAGTGGGTAAGTATAAATCCCGCATAAAACTTGGAAAATTGTGTGGTTAGGTTAAATCCTAAACCTAAATACTAAGATAGTTCAACAACATAATTTTCTAGTCAACTAATAAACAAATAGAATTAAGAATTTCTTTCTCACATTTCTGATTATACTATTTGGATACCTGACTTACTATAGTTATAACTTTTAAATCTAATTTTGTTTTAATGTAGTGATTTTGGAGGTTATTTTCTTTGTTTATGATATTCTTATGCATATGCACTATATATGTATAGTTTTGCATTTTATGTAAAACCATAGGATCTTACCATCCAAGTTAAGATCCCCAATTTACGAGTTTTTAATCTCCTTATCCTAGGTAGAATATTGAGTTTAGCATTGTAAAGGACATCTATCATGTAATGATATAAAACTATTTGAAGCAAAATGCATGCAATCAAGATTGTAAAACTTGAGAGTTCATAGAAACTTGTGAAGGCTTTTGTAAACTTGACTCAAACTTGTAAGAGTTTACTTACCATAAAAAATATTAACAATAAATAACATAGTAATTATACATTTGAACTCCATAATAAAACAATTGTTAAAACAAAAACTTGGCAATAAAACAATACAGTCAACTACAAAAGTAAAGCATCTCGGGTTGTCAATAATACATTTCTACTAAATAAGTTTAAACTACATCAAATAATTAAGAAATAAAATATTATCTCTAATACTTGTTATGGTGAATGTATGATTATTTGGGATTATCTTATTTTGATTTGTAAACTTGTCTTTGTGGTTTGCCGTTATGATGATTTGTTTATACAAGTGTCTAACAAGTTTAATGAATGTAGATGCTAAATCGTCAAGTGGTTAAATCAGAATCTGCTACCATTAAGGTACTCAAATTTGTTTTGTTTATTTTCTTCATATTTATATAAACTTGTGTACCCTATTTCCTATTTAGATTGTAATCTTCAAAATTCTTTAGTTCATTAACACCTTGGTTCTTGTCTCTTTGAAGTCTAGGGCTAAGCCACATAGTCTTAGTTGAGCTGATATTATCTACCTACATACCTACATACCTATTTATCTGTATGTCTATTTGTTTACATAGATAGTTAGAAAGATAGATATTTTTATGAAAGAAGTAATTTAAGATGTTGCTTATAAATTTTAATGACTAATCTGCTTCTATTATTAAAAATTTATAGTCTGCTTTGTAATAAATTTATTCAAAAGGCAACCTTATATGTATATGATTGTGCAGATACCTGAACTGGATTTTGAGATTCCACCAGAGGCTCAACGTGGTAGTTTGTCAACGGTACTTCTAATACATATTTCAATTTACTTTGTTGTTTCCCATTCCTGGCAATGACAAGTTTGCTTGTTCAATTTTTTTTTCTGGGTAGGGCAGGGGGTTACCCATTATTTCATTTGTCAGTGAAAATCTCGAGTCTCAACATTGTATTTCTATTTAAGATGGCTAAATTTACTCCGCATGTGTATAATCATCTACTAATAAAACCTTAATTATTCAAATAAAATTTGAATGTGTTGCGGCTACATGAGCTGTTAAACCTAATTAAGAGTTCAAAACCTACCTAAAATTAGTTTTTTTTGGGCCCATTTTTGACCCATTTAAAACATTATACTTATTGCAATCCACAATACATTTTTTTTATCTCCGCCACAACACCTTCCGCCATAACCCGTTATGGTTTCTGTTATAACTTTATAAAGGATTTATGGGGTCTCCGATATGATCCGTTATTCAATATCGATAACATTGATGAGTGGTTAGTGGGGCAAGTAGATGATGATGATGATAATGATAATGAAGAGGGGGGAAATGAGTTGGTTTTTGATGATGAT
The DNA here is from genome assembly GCF_051622355.1 of Phaseolus vulgaris. Taxonomy (NCBI): domain Eukaryota; kingdom Viridiplantae; phylum Streptophyta; class Magnoliopsida; order Fabales; family Fabaceae; genus Phaseolus; species Phaseolus vulgaris. The sequence continues at coordinate 54,157,119 of NC_143508.1, read as the reverse complement.
TCCACTCTAAATTAGGCAACTGCTTATGAAGCTTTAGATGTTGGAGAACTAATAATTTACACAAGACAAGTAACCAGTAAAAGAAAGCAACCATCAAGTGGTTGTGGTATTGTCATTGGATCTTCTCATGCTTCTAAGAAAGGTCTAGCTGCAACTCCATCCCCAACAAGGAGGGGCAAAGGGAAGATTCAAATCGGGGTTGGGAATGAATTGCATGATAGCTTTGATTTTGAGTTTGAATAATTACTTAACTTTGACTAGAGTTTCTCTGAAGGGGAAGACGGGGGATATGCCCCATTGGATAATATTGAAGAAGAGTCGGATAGTTAGAAACATAAGATAAATATTACCATGTCCAACTATTGGGATACGAGTCCCATTGGCAAGAGTAATGTAATTACCAGGAAAAGAAACACATGACATTAAAAGAGATGAGTGAGGTGTCATATGGTCTGTCGCACCAAAGTCTAGAACTCAAGAGTCCTTGCATAAATTTTAAGAAACATCAAAAGAGGAATTAGAGTTCTTACCAGTCATGGTTACGAAGCAAGTACCACAAGGTGGCTTACTGATAGACTCCATGAGAGATTTTAAACGTTCAATTTCAGCATGTAATGCAGGCATTCCATTGTCAATTGAAGAGGATGAAGGAAGATCATCATTATTTAGTAGAGTTGCCGTGATAAGATAAATAGTAAGAATTTCTTAGTCTCCCTTGTAAGTATAATGAAACATTAACACAAAAAACTTCAGTGACAGTGAAAGGTCGTAGAAATAGGCCCCAACATTGTGAGCTCTAATACTAACTTAAATGAAATAATATGAATGAAAGAAGATTTTTATTCAATTATATTAATTGAAACAAGACATCAACCTTTATATATAGAAAACTTTAACCCTAGAGTAATTATTACAAAGAGATATCTAGAATCTTCTACAACTTCTAACAACTTCTAGTAGTACATTAATATCCTACTAACATGAAGCTTCTACTAGTACATTTAATATCCTACTAACAACAAGGAATGTAAATCGTGGGCATCAGAGAACTCTTAACTTTCTTTTGTGAAAATTCATGAACATTGAACAGTTGAAAATTTGTAATCAAATGATTCAACAATATCTTTTGTTGTGTAATTATAGGTGGAAGGGATACTTATGAGAGCAACTGATGAACTTCAAGCCCTTCAAGAGGAACGCAAAGTACTATTTGTTTCTGCGCTATATTTTTATTTGATGCATGCATTCTTCTTTAAATAACTTAATTAATGTTATGCTTTCTACCCTCTAGAAAGTGGCTCCGGAGACAGCTGGAGCAATTGATCAGTTCTTGGTGAAACTGCGAGCCTGTGCAACAGGAGAATCATGCATCACATTTATTCTTGATGATCCTGTCGGAAACAGCTTTATTGAAAACCCGTAAGAGATTATACCTTGTAGAAGTATTTTTTTTAAATGAGTAAAAGTATTTTTATTAGAGAAGAGATTATAACAATAGAGGCTAAGGTATCCTCACATACAAGTAAATGACAAAAGGTATTCAGTGATAGCATATGAATTAGCAACCTCCTGGATTTGTTGCTCAAGAGTGGAGTGTGGTTTAGTATGTAAAGTGCTGATCTCTGTATGGGCTAAAATTTAGTCACATTGTGCTTGTGCTTGACTTTGGATTGGATACATTCTTTTATGAATCACACCATATTGTACCTTTTAACTTATTTTAAATTGGTCAAGACAAACATGTATTTGTTGGTGAGGCAAACTTGTACCTTCATTTGGTACTTGGTAATATTAGTCCAATGTTTTAGCTAGTACTATTTTAAGTAAATGCAGAACACATTGAATAGGTTTGCACCATCATCTGATCCATCGTTGACGATCAAGTTTTATGAGAGAACTCCTGAGCAGCAAGCATCATTGGGATACCTTGTTGATTCTGCACAGGCTGAAGGAACTCATGTTGATGCCCCGGGAGGCGGAGAAGCTGTGACTACTGATCAAGTGAGGAGAGAACCACATGGATCAGTAGGGGCAACAGCTGGCCATCGTGCCATTGCACAGAGTAACAGTGCAGAAATTGCTGAAGCCTTGTTTCGATATACTGCACCAGAAGAGGTACAATTGCTGAACTATATAGTTCTGTGTACTGAGCTTTGGCCTTATGTGTTTGTTTATTCAATGTCAAGTTGCTGCCTTTTTTTGACAGGTGATGACTTTCCCTTCTACTTGTGGTGCCTGTGCTGCTAGTTGTGAGACTCGAATGTTTGTCACCAGTATCCTCTTAGCACTTTTCATACTTCCCTTGGGATATTGTTTGATTATGTTACATTTCTTTAGAAGGATTCTGTCATTTTAAGCTCGATGTAAAATTTATTGGGTTAAAGAAGATTTATATTGTGTATGCAAGAGTACATAGCTTTGTGGGGTAAAATAAAATTATATAAACTATTGGGGCTTATTTTTTTTTATTCCATGTTTGTATTTCAGTTGAAATTTGGAGCTTTAGCACCTTTTTGATCTGCAAAAAGTGAAATTACATAAAATAGGGGATAGTTTTTCTTTATTTCAACTTCCGTTGTGATTCTATGTTTCATGTATTTCAGTTGAAACTTGAAGCTTAGTGTCATCTACTTGGTGCTGAATAGTTTTTGGATAACCATGTGTTCTATTAAAAATCCTGAACATGATCTACTTTCAAATTTCAGAAACTTGACTATGGATTTATGCTAGCTACACAACATTAATTTCAAATGAAACATCTGTCTACAGTGTTGCATGTATTCTGATTGCTGATAGGGTAAAAACTAGATAATATTTATTTGCTTGCTTGATAACGGTCATACTCTTCAAAATATGCCATGTGCCAATTTTATATTCTATATTATTGCTTAGCAATTTCCGGCATTTCTTCCACAAGCTGTTGATCTTAACAATGGACAGATATTCCTTACTTCCAAGAAGTAATTGTTATGGCATCCACATGTGATGCTTGTGGCTACCGCAACTCTGAGGTATGCTGATTTCTTGAGTGTAGCTCTGTCTTTTTAGGGCTGGAATAAACATTAATTTTCCATCTTGCAGTTGAAACCTGGTGGACGAATTCCTGAAAAAGGAAAAATAATTACTCTTTCTGTGAAAAATGTCAATGACCTGAGCCGTGATGTAATAAAGGTCTGTAATTCTTTGTGATCTTAACTAATTTCAACCCATCAGTTTCTTAATTTGTATATGTTTAGTGATGAATCATGGATCTTGTAGTTTATCCTTGCATTTAGAGAGCATATATTTTTTCTTGTTTCTAGTATGTAATTACTACAAATTGGGATCAGTAAAAGAAATCTCATTAGAAAAGAAGGTAGTTTGGACTTTGGTTATTGAGCTACTCAAATGTAGGGAAAAATGTAAGCTTCCAAACCTGTTTTGCAGAAAGTGTAAAGTAACTAAGGATAAAAACTAATCATGAGTACTCTTTCAGTGCCACTTTAAAGTTTTGCAATTTATTTTGACATCTCCCTTGCATGAAGCTATAGCATTTTAAGGAATCAAATTCGCATTTTGGGGTTTTTAGAAGCCTGAAATGATTTTTTCATCAAGAGATAACCTAGAAACGTTAACACCAACATGTACTGTTTTCAATGATATATCAAAAGTTGTAATGATACACACACAGTCTTGCTAAGTTAACCTGTGAAATATGTCCTGATGGTACCCATATAGGCCTGACCATTTAAACATTATTTTATGCAATCTGAGATCTATACATTTTATATCTATTGACTGAGTAGTTTGGTTTGATTAGTCTGATACTGCAAGTGTAAAAGTTCCGGAAGTTGACTTGGAGCTGGCAAGCGGAACCCTTGGAGGAATAGTTACAACTGTTGAAGGTTTAATTACAAGAATTAGTGAAAGTAAGTATCCTTCTATCAGTCACACAAACTATATAGGCAGCATCCTAATGAGACAGGAGGAAGGAAAGGACATCGTAGTACCCATACACTTTGTTCAGCTTCAATTGTAACAAAATGATGAAAACATTTTTCTTTTCAATAGATCTTTCAATTTTCAACCACTTGAGCATCATTATTTATTTCTTTCATTCCAAATAATCTATCTCAAATATGTTTTAAAAGTCTTCTAAATGCCAAATTTGTATCTGTTTTGGATGGGTGGAGTTTAAACTGTTCTCTTTTGTCATGTTTATGATGTTCCTGATCCCGTGGTGTGATTTAATTTTTAATATAATCTATTTATTTTTGCTAGAATGTATCAATGTAGAATATAATTTTATGTGATTTGTATGTACAGGCCTTGAGAGGGTCCATGGCTTTACTTTTGGAGACAGTCTTGATGAAAATAGTAGAAGCAAGTGGATAGACTTTAAAGCAAGGCTAAACAAGGTAATACGTGACTATTTTATGAGAGTTGGTTTAAATTTCTCCATATATGTTTACTATATAATTCTATTTATCAGGTTATTATTGCAATTTTTTATATTTATTCTTTACACAATGTTTTGTGGCTGACTGGGAAAAGAGGGAATAGGAGCAATACATAACTTCAGGCATTGTATATTCTTTTGTATTTCTAAAATAATCTTGTCTTTATTTCTTGTTCTCTTTTAGGAGGATATGTTGTCCCGTTTTGTACCTCTTTCGACACCTCACTTTGAAAAATTTAGTAAAAAAGAAATGGACGACAAAGAGAATAGGGTTCACGGAATTTTAACCAAATGCATTGTAACAAGAAGGGTCACTTTGAGCAACAAAGACCTGTGGTCATATTCCATGCTACTTTTGGGCTACATTATGCCTCTTTAATACCAGCAACTAATAGACTGCATCGGTCTTTGTGTCTTTGAATTTGAAGGCTTTGATTTGACTTAACCTATTTAAACTTATTGGTTCAAGGTCTTGGATCCCACTTTTTTTATCTGCATTCTTTCATTGTATGCAGCTTCTTAGCTTGGAAGAACCTTGGACTCTAATTCTTGATGATGCATTAGCCAATTCTTTTGTAGCACCTGCAACTGATGATCTGAAAGAGGACAATCAATTAGCTTGTAAGATTTCCAACTCAGACATCAAGCTATACTTTGAGCAGATAAAGTTCACATTTTCTGAGTTGAAATTCTGAATTCCATTTCCATGATGCCAATTCTTTTTCTATACATATGGAAAGTTGAAACATCAATTTTTTGTTCCTTAAAATATCTTATTCGATTCAACTATCGGAGTTGCTGGGGATCCCGAGTCCAGTATAGACCATCATGTAAATAAACAAACAAACAGAAGTAGGTTTATTTCAGACATTTCCCCTTGTTGGGACTCGTGTTTCAACCTTTTGCTTTACAGTGTGCCCTGAGTAGCCTGCATAATTGGATTTGTGATGAATCGGTCTAATGTGCTGTATGTGTAAATATGATTCTGATTGTTTAATGCTGTGTTTAAATATGGTGCATAGTTTTTCATGTAAATATATTCATGTTTTGTGGTTTTCTGTTTTGCAATTGGTATTTCTCCAGTTGAGGACTACGAGAGGTCATGGGAACAAAATGAAGAATTAGGTCTGAATGATATGGACACCTCTTCTGCCGAAGTTGGTGATGCACCAACCAATACTTCTAAAACTGAGTGAAGATCATGTAATTTCCTCTCCTCACATCCCAACCAAAACAAATGGAAGTATTTTTGTGATAGTTTGATATCATCGAGAGAATGGAAAAGTCTGTTGTCTTGAGCCTCATTTCATTGGCTTATTGATATATTTTAATGTAAGCCCATTAACTTGTATCATCCGTTAGAATAGTTGTCTTAAAAATGTAACTTCGTGAGTTAGTAAGTTAATTGCTTTTTATTTTTATTTTTCTGGTTTTGTGGCCATCTGATTTTATTTCTTAGAGCAATTTTTTTCTTCTTTCCCCTTTTTAGCACAGCGGCGATAATTATCAAAGGTTGTTATCAGTGAATGTGAATATTAGTATCAACAAAGTATTTCGATTAAGGATTGGTAGGATATTGAAAATATTCATGGTTAGTAATAAGAAAAGGAAGATAAGGAAAAACAGTAAATTAATTATCAACGAGTATTCTCAAAGGTGATGAAAGAGACTTGGTTTATTAATTTTAAAGAACCTGGCACAAATATTTTATTGAGAACATGGAACAAATGACTCACCTATTATTTGTTTGCAACCTTCACGAGCATAAAATATTTTGAATTTTTAGATGATAATTTATTTTGAATGAAACGGGTACCTTATCTTCATAAAAAAGATCAAAATATTTTATGATAAAATGTTATTTAGACAGAAATAGTTGAAAGATTAAAATTTTAAAAATTATAGAAGTAATTTTTTTACTTAAAATTATATTACTTTAAATTATACCTAAAAAGCTCTCATGGTTTATTTAATTAATTTTTAAGTTTGTATAAGTTAATCTTAAATTAAGAAGTTGATTTCATTTTTGTATCTATATTTTTCTTTCTTAAATTTTGTATGAAAATAAATTTATTATTTTGTTATAAAAATTATGGATTCAAATTTTATCTATAACTTTCGTTTGCTCTTAAGTAGTAGAGGAAAATTACCATAAAAGATAAATAATAATTTCCCTAAGGTATTTAATTTATTTATTTTTTCCTGCAAAAGTTTTTTTTCTCTCTTTTCACTCATACCTATCTACTCATGATTGGTGGAAAATTAATGTTCTAATTTTTTTAATACTTTTAATGAAAAGTGATTTAAACCAAATATAATGTTTTTCACGTAGGAATAAAAAGATTTCCATTATTTAAATCTATAATTATAACTTTTGTTTTGTAATAATTGTCATTCAAAATGTATTAGTTGTCATTTGGTATTGTGAGAAAAATAACGACAAAAAACTAATCCATAAATTCCAGCTCTGTAAGAAAATTATCCAGTACTCGTAAAAGAGGAGTAGTTATAAACATTATAACCATGCTAATATATAAGTCCAGTCTTAGCAAGGTTATGCAGAGCGTGGAATGTATGGTATCTCGATTTAGTCTTTTACCAGCAAATTCTTGACGCCCCACATTATCAATGCATGTATATGGAGCTTAATGGTCTTCTCCTTCCAGTTGCTGATAGTTTGTACAAAATCAACACACTGAATTACAATGAAACGTTTTAAAATTACTTCCCAATTTCAGTATAAAAAAAGAAGAAAATGCCCTTAAATAAAATGGAATACATTCCTTTTGTAGAATATGTTTTCCGAACTCCTTCTGCAGAATATGTTCAGTTTTTTTTAGAAACATTTTTTTGTATTGTGAGTTTTTTGGATTTTTCTTTCCGAAACACAATAGTATCTGCTGGAAAAGTTTTTTATGACCTCGTCCGCCTGGTTGGATCCGCCCGGCCTGGAGGGTCTCGGCCATTCCTGACGAAACGGCGGAGATGCCCAGCCTGGATAAGTTCCTCGATCTTATCCTTAAGGGCCTGACACTCGTCGGTTGAGTGTCCGGTGTTTTGGTGGTACCGACATTGCTTCCTCCGGTCGGCGTTATTTGTGCTGGCCACCTTCCTTGGGGGAGGGATTAGCTCAGCGTTGAGGGCTTCGTCCAGAATCCTCCCCCGATCGGTCGTCAGGGGTGTATACCTTGAGAACCGGATCGGTCGTTCCTTTGACCTGGCCGCCCCTGACGATCCTTCTCTTCCTTGTTTTTCTCCCCACCGGCCTCGGCACGGGCCTGGTTACGAAATTCTCCTAGCTCTTCCAGCTGCATGTACTTAGCAGCTCTCTTTCTCAGCTCGTCCAGGCTGTCGGCCGGCTTCATGCACAGGTTGTCGGCAGAGGGCTCCGGACGCAGGGCCGTCAGCATGTGCTGGGGTTTCTGTTTTGTTTTTAAAAAAGTTACGTTGTTAGAAAGACCGGATGGGTTGTTACAAAGACTGGATTAGGTTGGATAAATAAAAATACAGAAACGTTGTGATAGATTTTTTTTTAAGTTGTCGATGAATTTGTCCAATCTAACTTATTTACCTTCTTAATAATTTTTTTTATTAAATACTATTAACAAAATTAAATATTTTTTCACCTAAAACAATTAAAACTAATGCTAAAACATAACTTGTTTTTTTTTTATTAAATAAAATTAAACATTCATCGTAGTAACCTGCAAGGTAAAATGCAATTTATTTTAAACACATTAGATTGAATAAAACTCATCCAACAGTTTAAATGTCAACCGCGTAAATTCGATTTTTTGAATCCAACAAGTACTTGGGCAATGGACCCATACAATGACCCGACCGGAATAACTTTACCCGATGACGTGTACATTATTTTAACGTAATCAGAATTATTTATGCCTCGTTCGGCATCAGAGTTATCTTATTACTTTAACGTAATCAGAATTTATTATGCCTCGTTCGGCATCAGAATTATCTTATTACTTTAATGTAATCAGAATTATTTATGCCTCGTTCGGCATCAGAATTATTCTGAATTATTTATGCCTCGTTCGGCATCAAAATTATCTTATTACTTTAATGTAATCAGAATTATTTATGCCTCGTTCGGCATCAGAATTATCTTATTACTTTAATGTAATCAGAATTATCTATGCCTCGTTCGGCACCTTAATTATCTTTCGGCATCAGAATTATCTTATTACTTTAATGTAATCAGAATTATTTATGCCTCGTTCGGCATCAGAATTACCTTTTTACTAATGTAATCAGAATTATTTATGTCTCGTTCGGCATGAGAATTATCTTATTACTTTAATGTAATCAGAATTATTTATGCCTCGTCCGGCATCAGAATTATCTTAGTACTTTAACGTAATCGAAATTATTAATGCCTCGTTCGGCATCAGAATTATTCTGAATTATTTATGCCTCGTTCGGCATCAAAATTATCTTATTACTTTAATGTAATCAGAATTATTTATGCCTCGTTCGGCATCAGAATTATCTTATTACTTTAATGTAATCAGAATTATCTATGCCTCGTTCGGCACCTTAATTATTTTATTACTTTAACGTAATCAGAATTATTTATTCCTCGTTCGGCATCAGAATTATCTTATTACTATAATGTAATCAGAATTATTTATGCCTCGTTCGGCATCAGAATTATCTTATTACTTTAATGTAATCAGAATTATTTATGCCTCGTTCAACATCAGAATTATCTTATTACTTTAATGTAATCAGAATTATTTATGCCTCGTCCGGCATCAGAATTATCTTAGTACTTTAACGTAATCGAAATTATTAATGCCTCGTTCGGCATCAGAATTATTCTGAATTATTTATGCCTCGTTCGGCATCAAAATTATCTTATTACTTTAATGTAATCAGAATTATTTATGCCTCGTTCGGCATCAGAATTATCTTATTACTTTAATGTAATCAGAATTATCTATGCCTCGTTCGGCACCTTAATTATCTTTCGGCATCAGAATTATCTTATTACTTTAATGTAATCAGAATTATTTATGCCTCGTTCGGCATCAGAATTACCTTTTTACTAATGTAATCAGAATTATTTATGTCTCGTTCGGCATGAGAATTATCTTATTACTTTAATGTAATCAGAATTATTTATGCCTCGTCCGGCATCAGAATTATCTTAGTACTTTAACGTAATCGAAATTATTAATGCCTCGTTCGGCATCAGAATTATTCTGAATTATTTATGCCTCGTTCGGCATCAAAATTATCTTATTACTTTATTGTAATCAGAATTATTTATGCCTCGTTCGGCATCAGAATTACCTTATTACTTTAATGTAATCAGAATTATCTATGCCTCGTTCGGCACCTTAATTATCTTATTACTTTAACGTAATCAGAATTATTTATTCCTCGTTCGGCATCAGAATTATCTTATTACTATAATGTAATCAGAATTATTTATGCCTCGTTCGGCATCAGAATTATCTTATTACTTTAATGTAATCAGAATTATTTATGCCTCGTTCAACATCAGAATTATCTTATTACTTTAATGTAATCAGAATTATTTATGCCTCGTCCGGCATCAGAATTATCTTAGTACTTTAACGTAATCGAAATTATTAATGCCTCGTTCGGCATCAGAATGATTCTGAATTATTTATGCCTCGTTCGGCATCAAAATTATCTTATTACTTTAATGTAATCAGAATTATTTATGCCTCGTTCGGCATCAGAATTATCTTATTACTTTAATGTAATCAGAATTATGTACCGTTGACAAACTACCACGTTGAGCCTCTGGTGGAATCTCAAAATCCAGTTCAGGTATCTGCACAATCATATACATATAAGGTTGCCTTTTGAATAAATTTATTACAAAGCAGACTATAAATTTTGAATAATAGAACCAGATTAGTCATTAAAATTTATAAGCAACATCTTAAATTACTTCTTTCATAAAAATATCTATCTTTCTAACTATCTATGTAAACAAATAGACATTGAGATAAATAGGTATGTAGGTATGTAGGTAGATAATATCAGCTCAACTAAGACTATGTGGCTTAGCCCTAGACTTCAAAGAGACAAGAACCAAGGTGTTAATGAACTAAAGAATTTTGAAGATTACAATCTAAATAGGAAATAGGGTACACAGGTTTATATAAATATGAAGAAAATAAACAAAACAAATTTGAGTACCTTAATGGTAGCAGATTCTGATTTAACCACTTGACGATTTAGCATCTACATTCATTAAACTTGTTAGACACTTGTATAAACAAATCATCATAACGGCAAACCACAAAGACAAGTTTACAAATCAAAATAAGATAATCCCAAATAATCATACATTCACCATAACAAGTATTAGAGATAATATTTTATTTCTTAATTATTTGATGTAGTTTAAACTTATTTAGTAGAAATGTATTATTGACAACCCGAGATGCTTTACTTTTGTAGTTGACTGTATTGTTTTATTGCCAAGTTTTTGTTTTAACAATTGTTTTATTATGGAGTTCAAATGTATAATTACTATGTTATTTATTGTTAATATTTTTTATGGTAAGTAAACTCTTACAAGTTTGAGTCAAGTTTACAAAAGCCTTCACAAGTTTCTATGAACTCTCAAGTTTTACAATCTTGATTGCATGCATTTTGCTTCAAATAGTTTTATATCATTACATGATAGATGTCCTTTACAATGCTAAACTCAATATTCTACCTAGGATAAGGAGATTAAAAACTCGTAAATTGGGGATCTTAACTTGGATGGTAAGATCCTATGGTTTTACATAAAATGCAAAACTATACATATATAATGCATATGCATAAGAATATCATAAACAAAGAAAATAACCTCCAAAATCACTACATTAAAACAAAATTAGATTTAAAAGTTATAACTATAGTAAGTCAGGTATCCAAATAGTATAATCAGAAATGTGAGAAAGAAATTCTTAATTCTATTTGTTTATTAGTTGACTAGAAAATTATGTTGTTGAACTATCTTAGTATTTAGGTTTAGGATTTAAGCTAACCACACAATTTTCCAAGTTTTATGCGGGATTTATACTTACCCACTCACCTACCATAATGAAGGTGCACGTGGCTGCAAATTATGGTGGGCAAGGATTGTCCTTAATTAATATGCATTTGAACCAACACCCCCTATGCCAAGGACTATAAGTCTGGAATTGGTCAATGTAGGTGACCCAACAATTGATTTAGGATTGCCTTTGTTACCATCATAGAGTTTGAGCATAGGGTCAAGCTCAATCCCACAAAATTAACTTCTATGGTAAGGATTACTAAACTGAAAATGTTGCTACAGCCAAAGGAAGGTGCAATAATAAAAGTTATAGGTGGCAATACTCTAAGGCAACAATGGAATGACAAAGAAAAGGTTGAACAGTCCAAGATGGAGAAGATCACGAATGGATTGGGAAGGGCTTCATAAATAAGAAGAAAGGGATTTTCCAGGGTGTGTTCAACTCATAGCATAGTATGATCCTACATGGTAAATATTGATTTCAACAACAATGGTCTTCTAGCTAAACATGGATGCAAAAGTATGAAAAACCATCCTTCAAACTAGGTCATTGTTAGGTTCCTAGATAGAAAAACTAGAATTCCCTCCCAAACACAGCAAGAAGAAAGAAAACTCTGTTTTATTACAATGCAGAACAGAACACCCAAAAGGGTTACAAAGGAGAATAGCTCCTTTCACACAGGTTTAATCCTGTCAACTTCTTACAACAATTCAGATATCCCCTCCCCCACAGCAGGTTGGTCTTTATTTAAAGACTCCCTCACCCCAACTAACTAACCCAACAACTAACTAACCCGCTTAACCCTTATTTTTAAATTTCCTTCTATGATACACCCTCCAAGTGCTGTCTTTATTTTCCTGCCTAACATTACTCATTTCTGACAAAACAACCTTGTCCTCAAGGTTGAAATCAGGTCACTGCTCCTTGATGTTCTTTTTCCAAATCTTCCTCAATCTGTCCCCACCCAGAATGATTCACCTCTGTAGGGTCTCCCTCATCTTCTGCAAAAATGATAACCCTCAAATTCTTTTCAGGGCAGCGATGTCCGGGACCGTACGCCCCTCCACAATGGAAACATCTTCCCTCTTCCCTTCTTCTCACATATTCGGGATAGGGAAGGGTCCTGGACCCCCTGTTTCTGGATCCTTCTCCTGGCCGAAACTCTCTATTGGAAGAAGAAGACTCATTCCTTGCTGTGCTAGTCAAACTAGACGAGACTGGCCCACTATTCCCCTTATGCAAATTTGTGTGGCATGTTATCCCGGTGCTTCCTTGATAATGCAGAAAAGACGCATTATTCCTATGCCCAAAACTGCTAATTTTTTCTTCCCTGAAGGACTCCTCAACATCCAGCGCAATCTCCATGGCTCTCATCAATTCTTTGGGGTCATGCGGTCTGATTTGATTACGAATCTTGGACTGTAATCCAGCAAAAAAATACCCCAGCAGCTGTTCCTCCCCTGTCTGTGGTGCTTGTGACACTAACAGCTCAAAATCTTGAATGTATTCATGAATTCTTCCATTCTGTTTGATCTTCGCCAGCTTCTCAAAAACAGAACTTCTCTCCTTTCCCCCAAACCTCCTATTCAGCGCCATGGAAAACTCTTCCCAAGAAGGATTCTTGGAGTTCTTTCTCCAAAAACTGAACCAAGGACTGGCGCTTCCCTCCATACTGATGAAGGCCAGTTTTAATCTTTCCCCTGCTATCACATTCTGCACCTCAAAGAATTTTTCAGCTCTGGCCAGCCAACCCATTGGGTCCTCGCCCTCAAACCCCGGTAACTCCACTCTCCTACCCCACGACTTCATCTCTCCTTCCTTCATCTTTTCCCATTGGCTATCCTGCCTTGATGGTTCCTCCACTCTTTCCTCACCATTCATCGAACACTCTCCCCCTTCCGACCTTCTATCTCCTTTCTTGAGATCCCGCAACATTTCTTTGATTTCTTTTAACTCCAGCATGCCTTCTTTCAACCCCAGAATTTCTGCTCTTATTTCAGAATTCCATTTCAATTGTTCGCTGGTAAATTTCTCTACTGCTGCCATCCTCTGTTCCATCTTTTCTTCCTCACTCTCTGTTTTTTCAGATCCGGCAGGTCGGACCAACTGTTAGGTTCCTAGACAGAAAAACCAGAATTCCCTCCCAAACACAGCAAGAAGAAAGAAAACTCTGTTTTATTACAATGCAGAACAGAACACCCAAAAGGGTTACAAAGGAGAATAGCTCCTTTCACACAGGTTTAATCCTGTCAACTTCTTACAACAATTCAGATATCCCCTCCCCCACAGCAGGTTGGTCTTTATTTAAAGACCCCCTCACCACAACTAACTAACCCGCTTAACCCTTATTTTTATATTTCCTTCTATGATACACCCTCCAAGTGCTGTCTTTATTTTCCTGCCTAACAGTCAGTCACTAGTGAAAAGAACCTCAGCATGGATGTTAACTGAATGGGAAGAAGATAGCTAATAGAGGCATTGGAGTACCTAGGCGCCATATATGTTTTCTTATGTTATATAAAATAATCATTTGGGGATGGGGAATTGAAATTTGAACAAACCAACCTTTTGCTCGCCTGATGGAATCTTCAAAGTGTAACAACAACCACGTGGTTGAATTTCACCAGCAAACTGTACTTCAATGTTCCTAACAGATAAAATCAATAATTATAAAAGAAAGAAAAATTAAGAGGAAGATCAAAGGAACTAATTATGTTCAACGCACACGGAGAGGGCATAGACTAAAGGGCCGTTTACCTCTCACCACAATGTGGACATTCAAAAGCTGATAACAAAATCTGCAGGAAAGGTAAATGTGACAATGAGTTATATTTCAGAAAACTAATGGACAGACAAAACAAAAGAAACAGCAGATAAAAATAATATGTATTACGATCCATTATGTAATTTGTGAATCAATAATGCTAATTCATTTAATTGAAATATGTAACAAATAACATCAGGGAGAAAAGTGAATGAGGCCTAAACATAAGGAAAGACAGAAATAAAGATGAAATTTAACTACATATATGATATATCCCAATACCTACTAACAGTAACCACTTGCCAATCACAAGAGCAAATGGAGCAATAGACAAGACATACCTTTCTGAAGTGGGGAATTAAAGTCAATAAAAATCTTGTAATCCCCTGACAAACATGACAGAAATTCAAGTCAGATGATAAAATTTAAATATTTTGGATGAAGATACAATATTAAGACTTAGGGTGAATTTGACTCATTTGTTGAGCGATAAATAATTGTTTCCTTGATTTTTAACATGGCCCTGGATAGAACAACACAAAAGACGAAACACACAAAAAATGTAAATATTCATTACTCAATTACTCGGGTAATAATGTTGCTTGTAAATAAATTAGTACCATGACATTATTGCTTGATCCTGCCGGCAACTCGAGCGTGATGGAATGGCCTCGCTGCGCTCCTGATCCGTCTGCGCAGCTGTGTTCTCTACGCGAGCACCTTCAGAACCTCCTCTGCAAGCTCCGAACGTGACCTGCAAAACACACAGACGGCGCCTCTAGCGGCCGTTTGTGCTCCGACGCTCAAGTTAGTCCACAGAACCACCAAAAGAAAGCAACTGGAGAGCGTGATAACTCTCTTGAGAAAAGATGCTCTCTGTCTCTATGCGTAACCTCCTCTCTTTCAGACTCTGTGTCCCTCGGAAAAACCAAAAGTCCCTTTTTTGTCTCACCCTCACTCCCTTTTATCTTTCTCTTTGGTGACGTGATCAACAGGGCTCTGCTGCGCCTCTGGCGTGTGTCAGAACCCTGTTGTGCTTTCCTATCACCACCTACCCTCAGAGTTAGTGAGACTTGGGTGTCTGTGCCCGCCTGCGGGAGTCTGCGCTGGCTGTGCTAGGTTGCGCGAGACTGTTCCCTTTAGCGTGCGGAATACACTTTCGTCTGGGCCGCGCCATTCTCAAATGATGATACGTGGAAGCATGCTACTCACATCTAACCACACACGCGTCACCATTTGCAGGGCTCTGGTGCTTCTCTTTGCGGATCTAAGTTATTCCCTTGCGGAATGACTCAGACCCTTCTTCTATCTGGATAACTCGCGCGCTCGCAGGAGAGTGCCAGGTGTGGCTGGTCTAGGCACACTCACCAAACACTGCTCCCCGCGTAAGCGGCTTACCTTTCGTGGCGTCATGCATGTAATGGGTTGAGGGAGTAACCGATCACTGATCGGTGTACTGGCTCCCTCAGGCCATCCTCGTGCACGATTCCCTGAGGTATACTCATGCGGGGTTCATGCGTAACGCTCTCGCTGGGAACCTTGGTCCCAGTTTAACTGCGTGTAACACGAGACCCCGATGACAATGCACCCGATGACTGATCGGCGCCCTATTGCTCATGCGGGGTTCATGCGTAACGCTCTCGCTGGGAACCTTGGTCCCAGTTTAACTGCGTGTAACACGAGACCCCGATGACAATGCACCCGATGACTGATCGGTGCTCTATTGCTTCTCGCATTTCTCCACTTGATCTGTCGGTGGTCACTTGGTACTGACCACCGATCACCTTCGTGGTTCCTACGCCACCTGATCTATCTGTCACCTTGACCACGTGTCACCCTGCGATTGGTCCACGCGGTCGTCTTCTGCTAACGTTATCGAACACCGATGACCGATCGGATCATTGCTCCTTTATCCTAACTATTCGATTAGTACTCTAACAAAAAATAAATTATTATTTCTTCAAAAAAAAAGTTGAACTAAACGCAGGCAACTTCTACTTCCATGCACAAGACCACCCAAAGTCAGATATACCCTTCAACTAGATCTCATTAATACCGATAAAGAATAACCATCAACGCCTGCTCACCTCCAAAATGCTTGTGCAGCGCATCAACCCTGGTGCTAAGTGCTAACTATTCTACATGTGCAGTGCACCAACCGAATACAAAGACAATAAGTGCTACCAATTCAACATGTGCAGTGCATTGGCCATATACAATAAACAAACAAAAAAATTTGATTGTGCCCTGTACAAACCTAATGTAAAAGTGCAGCGCATCAACCTGATGAATAGACAAAAACAAAATTTTTGCTTGTGCCAACTGCAAACCAATTCTGCAGATGGAGTCTGTCGACCTGATACAATAGACAAAACAAAAAAGTTTTGCCTGCACTAATACGAACCAATACTACATGTGTAGTGCATCAAACCGATGCAATAGACAAAACCAAAACGTTTTGTTTGTGCCGACTGTAAACCTATTCTACATGTGCAATGCATTGATCCAACACAATAGAGAAAGCAAAATGTTTAGGTAGTGAGTGCTAACGTATTCTAGGAGTGCAGTGCATCATCTAATTGTAACAGACAACAGTTTTGTTAGTGCCAAGTGCTAGCCTATTCCACTTGTGCAGTGTACCGACCCTGATACAATAGACAAAACAAAAAGATTTCCTTGTGACTTGGTTGCTTGGGCAAAGTGCTAACTATTCGTTTTGTCCAATCCTTCAATATGAACAAAACGTATCCTTAGTTCCCAACTCATACACGCAAACAATTTAATTAAGAGCTTAATTAAGTTCCCATTACATGAAACTTAACATCATAAATTTGATTATTATAATAAACTAGAAAATGGCTTATATTGATAAATTTCTCCTAAAAACTTATGCAAAACAAATAGTACTATTACAAGTCACTTTCACAAACTTGAGCGAAATAAAAACTATATGACCTGAGTTCAAGGAGTTGTGAGTTCAAGGAGTTGTGAGTTCAAGGAGTTGTGAGTTCAAAGAGTTGTGAGTTCAAAGAGTTGTGAGTTCAAAGCGGTGTTCATTACCACCCCCACAATCCCCAAACCCCAACTAAACGCATTGATGGATAAAGTAAACACACCACCGGCTCATAAATTAAACGCATCGAAGCAGGAGGAGGCAAAAACAAGGTGCGTTGTTTAGAACATGACAAAGTTCACCAACTAATTCAGAGAGAAGGGAAAAGGGCAAAAAAATGGTGTATTGAATACAAATTAAACGCAGTGAAGCGGGGAAAGAAAAAAAAAACAAGGTGCATTGTTTAAACTTCGCCAACGTTCACCGATTAAATACGAGGGAAGAGAAAAAAAAATTAAAAGAAATCGAGCATTGTTCATAGACTATTAAAAGCAATGACGCAGAGAAGAAGAAAAAACACATGAGCATGGCATAAACATCTAACGTTCACCCGATAAATTACGAGGGACGGAAAAGAAGGAGTAAAAGTAATCGAGTATTGAATACAAGTTGAACGCATTGATGCAGCGGAAGAAGAAAACAAAGCGCTAACTTCGCAACGTCCACCGAAAGAAGAATAAAATAGTAAAAGAATGGAGAATTGAATCCCTGAATTAACCACGCCAAAGGTGCGCGAAAAAGTAGAAAGTGAATTCATTGAAAAGCCAAAGGAAAAGGAAAAGGTGGCGGAGAATGGGGAGAAGCTTACGTTTTCACCACATCGCATGCAAAGACTTTCGAGGCTGTAGAGAGGAGCATCACCGTCATCGGCTGAAACGGCCTCCACTACCGATCCTACATCCACGATTTGGTCGCTTTTCGCATTCCCTTCCATTACTCAATTCAACAAGTTTTACTGTGAGAACCTTCAATTTCAACCAGAGTGACTACAGTTCCTGAACCGATGCAAAAGAAGTAGAATGCTGATTTCTATTAGCCTGTTTTGTGTTGGGGAAGACGCTGGAAGAAACTAGGGTACACGTCATCGGGTAAAGTTATTCTGGTCGGGTCATTGTATGGGTCCATTGCCCAAGTACTTGTTGGATTCAAAAAATCGAATTTACGCGGTTGACATTTAAACTGTTGGTCGAGACGACCGAGGGGCGGAGACCTCAGAAGACTTGGCCGAGAGGCCGAGACTTTGAACAGTACAAACTCATGGTTGGTGATCGATTCTCTACTGCCGATTCCGATGGCATGAATTCTTGTCTCAACGAGATCAAAGTTTTGGGTATTTTGGCCTTCAACTAGTGTCTCATTGAAACTTTTCAGGTTATTTGCAACTTGTTTGCGTTCAATCACAAGTTGCCTCAGAATTCTTCTAGGTTAAATTTTAATCCGTCTAATCATAGGGTATTTGTTCTCTCTGTGAGTTCAGTGCATTTCTGAGTTTACTGGTTATAGTAACTAGTGTATGTTACAGTTACAAGTTTCTTCCGTGAGAGAAGTGTCCTGGGAAAATATGTAAATTTGCGCCTTTGTAAAATAATACTAGATAGATTATTTCTGGTTATAGGAGACATAATTTGCGCCACCAAGTCTCAATGCTTGGCCGACTTCTCGGCCGACCGATTGCCCGCTTGCTCGATTAACATCGCCCGTTCTTGTTCGATTAAAATCACAATTAAAAGGCCGACCGCCCCAATCCAACTTATTTGATCTCCCCCAGGGGCACGTCACACCTCGAGAAATGGAATAACCGCACGATCAAGTGAAACCGACCGACACCCATCATTAAAGACTCACCGGACACATCTGCCCTTGAGCCTGGGGGGCAAGTGTACCGGTATGGCCGAGACCTTACACGAGTTGGCCGAGACGACCGAGGGGCGGAGACCTCAGAAGACTTGGCCGAGAGGCCGAGACTTTGAACAGTACAAACTCATGGTTGGTGATCGATTCTCTACTGCCGATTCCGATGGCATGAATTCTTGTCTCAACGAGATCAAAGTTTTGGGTATTTTGGCCTTCAACTAGTGTCTCATTGAAACTTTTCAGGTTATTTGCAACTTGTTTGCGTTCAATCACAAGTTGCCTCAGAATTCTTCTAGGTTAAATTTTAATCCGTCTAATCATAGGGTATTTGTTCTCTCTGTGAGTTCAGTGCATTTCTGAGTTTACTGGTTATAGTAACTAGTGTATGTTACAGTTACAAGTTTCTTCCGTGAGAGAAGTGTCCTGGGAAAATATGTAAATTTGCGCCTTTGTAAAATAATACTAGATAGATTATTTCTGGTTATAGGAGACATAATTTGCGCCACCAAGTCTCAATGCTTGGCCGACTTCTCGGCCGACCGATTGCCCGCTTGCTCGATTAACATCGCCCGTTCTTGTTCGATTAAAATCACAATTAAAAGGCCGACCGCCCCAATCCAACTTATTTAATCTCCCCCAGGGGCACGTCACACCTCGAGAAATGGAATAACCGTGCTTTTGTGAATTTTTTTCAGCGCAGTACGGACCCAGAATGAAATTGCAGAAATTAGGCCGGAATTTCACAAGTTTCGGTAGAGAATAGCCGTGGTTTGCACAAAATTTCCGACAAATTCTCACGAAATAGTTTTTTCTTGAAATCTCACGTAAGAATCTCCATTGAATTTGGGACAAAACGCGACAAATTTCAGGTCAAACGGATGAGTATTCGCCCGCAAAAAAAATCAAACAGCTTCGCACGCAAACGAACCTTCCTTTCAGCCCTGGCAGTGATCAATAAAAAATTTATTGGTAATCTTGTGGGACGAATCTGGGCCTCAAACCTAAGCCAAAACTCAATAGACACAGTAACGAACGTCTGGTAAAAATTTCTGACCAAAACACCCAGGGAGTAAGGCGTAGTAAGTCCCAGTCCGAGAGTGAACAAAACTGGTTTTCCGAAAACAAAACGTCCTGGACTTTCTTCCCCGTATCTCCTTTTTGTGATTCTTTTATGGATGTGCCTCCTTACCTGGGTGCAAACAACATAGGGAAGTACTTGTGTGAACCTTTTTAGCGCAATACGGACCCAGAATAAAAATTGCCGAAAGTAGGGCGAAATTTCACAAGTTCCGGTAGAGGATAGCCTTGGTTTGCACAAAATTTCCGAAAAATTCTCCCAAAATAGTTTTTTCCTGAAATCCCACGTAAGAATCTCCACTGAATTTGGGACAAAACGCGACAAATTTCAGGTCAAACGGATGAGTATTCACCCACGAAAAAAATCAAACAGCTTCGCACGCAAACGAACCTTCCTTTCAGCCCTGGCAGTGATCAATAAAAAATTTATTGCCAATCTTGTGGGACGAATCTGGGACTCAAACCTCAGCCAAAACTCAATAGACACAGTGACGAACGTCTGGTAAAAATATCAGGCCAAAACACCCAGGGAGTAAGGCGTAGTAAGCCCCAGACCGAGAGTGAACAAAACTGGTTTTCCGAAAACAAAACGTCCTGGATTTTCTTCCCCGTATCTCCTTTTTGTGATTCTTTTATGGACGTGCCTCCTTACCTGGGTGCAAACAGCATAGGGAAGTACTTGTGTGAACCTTTTCAGCGCAATACGGACCCAGAATAAAAATTGCCGAAAGTAGGGCGAAATTTCACAAGTTTCGGTAGAGGATAGCCCTGGTTTGCACAAAATTTCCAAAAAATTCTCCCGAAATAGTTTTTTCTGAAATCCCACGTGAGAATCTCCACTGAATTTGGGACAAAACGCGACAAATTTCAGGTCAAACGGATGAGTATTCGCCCACGAAAAAAATCAAACAGCTTCGCACACAAACGAACCTTCCTTTCAGCCCTGGCAGTGATCAATAAAAAATTTATTGCCAATCTTGTGGGACGAATCTGGGCCTCAAACCTCAGCCAAAACTCAATAGACACAGTGACGAACGTCTGGTAAAAATTTCTGACCAAAACACCCAGGGAGTAAGGCGTAATAAGTCCCAGTCCGAGAGTGAACAAAACTGGTTTTCTGAAAACAAAAAGTCCTGGACTTTCTTCCCCGTATCTCCTTTTTGTGATTCTTTTATGGACGTGCCTCCTTACTTGGGTGCAAACAACATAGGGAAGTACTTGTGTGAACCTTTTTAGCTCATACGGTCCCAGAATAAAAACTGCCGAAAGTAAGGCGAAATTTCACAAGTTTCGGTAGAGGATAGCCTTGGTTTGCACGAAATTTCCGAAAAATTCTCCCGAAATAGTTTTTTCCTGAAATCCCACGTAAGAATCTCCACTGAATTTGGGACAAAACGCGACAAATTTCAGGTCAAACGGATGAGTATTCGCCCACGAAAAAAATCAAACAGCTTCGCACACAAACGAACCTTCCTTTCAGCCCTGGCAGTGATCAATAAAAAATTTATTGCCAATCTTGTGGGACGAATCTGGGCCTCAAACCTCAGCCAAAACTCAATAGACACAGTGACGAACGTCTGGTAAAAATTTCTGACCAAAACACCCAGGGAGTAAGGCGTAATAAGTCCCAGTCCGAGAGTGAACAAAACTGGTTTTCCGAAAACAAAAAGTCCTGGACTTTCTTCCCCGGATCTCCTTTTTGTGATTCTTTTATGGACGTGCCTCCTTACCTGGGTGCAAACAACATAGGGAAGTACTTGTGTGAACCTTTTTAGCGCAATACGGACCCAGAATAAAAATTGCCGAAAGTAGGGCGAAATTTCACAAGTTCCGGTAGAGGATAGCCTTGGTTTGCACAAAATTTCCGAAAAATTCTCCCGAAATAGTTTTTTCCTGAAATCCCACGTAAGAATCTCCACTGAATTTGGGACAAAACGCGACAAATTTCAGGTCAAACGGATGAGTATTCACCCACGAAAAAAATCAAACAGCTTCGCACACAAACGAACCTTCCTTTCAGCCCTGGCAGTGATCAATAAAAAATTTATTGCCAATCTTGTGGGACGAATCTGGGCCTCAAACCTCAGCCAAAACTCAATAGACACAGTGACGAACGTCTGGTAAAAATTTCTGACCAAAACACCCAGGGAGTAAGGCGTAATAAGTCCCAGTCTGAGAGTGAACAAAACTGGTTTTCCGAAAACAAAAAGTCCTGGACTTTCTTCCCCGGATCTCCTTTTTGTGATTCTTTTATGGACGTGCCTCCTTACCTGGGTGCAAACAACATAGGGAAGTACTTGTGTGAACCTTTTTAGCGCAATACGGACCCAGAATAAAAATTGCCGAAAGTAGGGCGAAATTTCACAAGTTCCGGTAGAGGATAGCCTTGGTTTGCACAAAATTTCCGAAAAATTCTCCCGAAATAGTTTTTTCCTGAAATCCCACGTAAGAATCTCCACTGAATTTGGGACAAAACGCGACAAATTTCAGGTCAAACGGATGAGTATTCACCCACGAAAAAAATCAAACAGCTTCGCACACAAACGAACCTTCCTTTCAGCCCTGGCAGTGATCAATAAAAAATTTATTGCCAATCTTGTGGGACGAATCTGGGCCTCAAACCTCAGCCAAAACTCAATAGACACAGTGACGAACGTCTGGTAAAAATTGCAGACCAAAACACCCAGGGAGTAAGGCGTAGTAAGTCCCAGACCGAGAGTGAACAAAACTGGTTTTCCGAAATCAAAACGTCCTGGATTTTCTTCCCCGTATCTCCTTTTTTTGATTCTTTTATGGACGTGCCTCCTTACTTGGGTGCAAACAGCATAGGGAAGTACTTGTGTGAACCTTTTCAGCGCAATACGCACCCAAAATAAAAATTGCCGAACGTAGGGCGAAATTTCACAAGTTTCGGTAGAGGATAGCCTTGGTTTGCACAAAATTTTCGACAAATTCTCCCGAAATAGTTTTTTCCTGAAATCCCACGTAAGAATCTCCACTGAATTTGGGACAAAACGCGACAAATTTCAGGTCAAACGGATGAGTATTCGCCCACGAAAAAAATCAAACAGCTTCGCACACAAACGAACCTTCCTTTCAGCCCTGGCAGTGATCAATAAAAAATTTATTGCCAATCTTGTGGGACAAATCTGGGCCTCAAACCTCAGCCAAAACTCAATAGACACAGTGACGAACGTCTGGTAAAAATATCAGGCCAAAAAACCCAGGGAGTAAGGCGTAGTAAGTCCCAGACCGAGAGTGAACAAAACTGGTTTTCCGAAAACAAAACGTCCTGGATTTTCTTCCCCGTATCTCCTTTTTTTGATTCTTTTATGGACGTGCCTCCTTACGTGGGTGCAAACAGCATAGGGAAGTACTTGTGTGAACCTTTTCAGCGCAATACGCACCCAGAATAAAAATTGCCGAAAGTAGGGCGAAATTTCACAAGTTCCGGTAGAGGATAGCCTTGGTTTGCACAAAATTTCCGAAAAATTCTCCCAAAATAGTTTTTTCCTGAAATCCCACGTAAGAATCTCCACTGAATTTGGGACAAAACGCGACAAATTTCAGGTCAAACGGATGAGTATTCACCCACGAAAAAAATCAAACAGCTTCGCACGCAAACGAACCTTCCTTTCAGCCCTGGCAGTGATCAATAAAAAATTTATTGCCAATCTTGTGGGACGAATCTGGGACTCAAACCTCAGCCAAAACTCAATAGACACAGTGACGAACGTCTGGTAAAAATATCAGGCCAATACACCCAGGGAGTAAGGCGTAGTAAGCCCCAGACCGAGAGTGAACAAAACTGGTTTTCCGAAAACAAAACGTCCTGGATTTTCTTCCCCGTATCTCCTTTTTGTGATTCTTTTATGGACGTGCCTCCTTACCTGGGTGCAAACAGCATAGGGAAGTACTTGTGTGAACCTTTTCAGCGCAATACAGACCCAGAATAAAAATTGCCGAAAGTAGGGCGAAATTTCACAAGTTTCGGTAGAGGATAGCCCTGGTTTGCACAAAATTTCCAAAAAATTCTCCCGAAATAGTTTTTTCTGATATCCCACGTGAGAATCTCCACTGAATTTGGGACAAAACGCGACAAATTTCAGGTCAAACGGATGAGTATTCGCCCACGAAAAAAATCAAACAGCTTCGCACACAAACGAACCTTCCTTTCAGCCCTGGCAGTGATCAATAAAAAATTTATTGCCAATCTTGTGGGACGAATATGGGCCTCAAACCTCAGCCAAAACTCAATAGACACAGTGACGAACGTCTGGTAAAAATTTCTGACCAAAACACCCAGGGAGTAAGGCGTAATAAGTCCCAGTCCGAGAGTGAACAAAACTGGTTTTCTGAAAACAAAAAGTCCTGGACTTTCTTCCCCGTATCTCCTTTTTGTGATTCTTTTATGGACGTGCCTCCTTACTTGGGTGCAAACAACATAGGGAAGTACTTGTGTGAACCTTTTTAGCTCATACGGACCCAGAATAAAAACTGCCGAAAGTAAGGCGAAATTTCACAAGTTTCGGTAGAGGATAGCCTTGGTTTGCACGAAATTTCCGAAAAATTCTCCCGAAATAGTTTTTTCCTGAAATCCCACGTAAGAATCTCCACTGAATTTAGGACAAAACGCGACAAATTTCAGGTCAAACGGATGAGTATTCGCCCACGAAAAAAATCAAACAGCTTCGCACACAAACGAACCTTCCTTTCAGCCCTGGCAGTGATCAATAAAAAATTTATTGCCAATCTTGTGGGACGAATCTGGGCCTCAAACCTCAGCCAAAACTCAATAGACACAGTGACGAACGTTTGGTAAAAATTTCTGACCAAAACACCCAGGGAGTAAGGCGTAATAAGTCCCAGTCCGAGAGTGAACAAAACTGGTTTTCCGAAAACAAAAAGTCCTGGACTTTCTTCCCCGGATCTCCTTTTTGTGATTCTTTTATGGACGTGCCTCCTTACCTGGGTGCAAACAACATAGGGAAGTACTTGTGTGAACCTTTTTAGCGCAATACGGACCCAGAATAAAAATTGCCGAAAGTAGGGCGAAATTTCACAAGTTCCGGTAGAGGATAGCCTTGGTTTGCACAAAATTTCCGAAAAATTCTCCCGAAATAGTTTTTTCCTGAAATCCCACGTAAGAATCTCCACTGAATTTGGGACAAAACGCGACAAATTTCAGGTCAAACGGATGAGTATTCACCCACGAAAAAAATCAAACAGCTTCGCACACAAACGAACCTTCCTTTCAGCCCTGGCAGTGATCAATAAAAAATTTATTGCCAATCTTGTGGGACGAATCTGGGCCTCAAACCTCAGCCAAAACTCAATAGACACAGTGACGAACGTCTGGTAAAAATTTCTGACCAAAACACCCAGGGAGTAAGGCGTAATAAGTCCCAGTCTGAGAGTGAACAAAACTGGTTTTCCGAAAACAAAAAGTCCTGGACTTTCTTCCCCGGATCTCCTTTTTGTGATTCTTTTATGGACGTGCCTCCTTACCTGGGTGCAAACAACATAGGGAAGTACTTGTGTGAACCTTTTTAGCGCAATACGGACCCAGAATAAAAATTGCCGAAAGTAGGGCGAAATTTCACAAGTTCCGGTAGAGGATAGCCTTGGTTTGCACAAAATTTCTGAAAAATTCTCCCGAAATAGTTTTTTCCTGAAATCCCACGTAAGAATCTCCACTGAATTTGGGACAAAACGCGACAAATTTCAGGTCAAACGGATGAGTATTCACCCACGAAAAAAATCAAACAGCTTCGCACACAAACGAACCTTCCTTTCAGCCCTGGCAGTGATCAATAAAAAATTTATTGCCAATCTTGTGGGACGAATCTGGGCCTCAAACCTCAGCCAAAACTCAATAGACACAGTGACGAACGTCTGGTAAAAATTGCAGACCAAAACACCCAGGGAGTAAGGCGTAGTAAGTCCCAGACCGAGAGTGAACAAAACTGGTTTTCCGAAATCAAAACGTCCTGGATTTTCTTCCCCGTATCTCCTTTTTTTGATTCTTTTATGGACGTGCCTCCTTACTTGGGTGCAAACAGCATAGGGAAGTACTTGTGTGAACCTTTTCAGCGCAATACGCACCCAAAATAAAAATTGCCGAACGTAGGGCGAAATTTCACAAGTTTCGGTAGAGGATAGCCTTGGTTTGCACAAAATTTTCGACAAATTCTCCCGAAATAGTTTTTTCCTGAAATCCCACGTAAGAATCTCCACTGAATTTGGGACAAAACGCGACAAATTTCAGGTCAAACGGATGAGTATTCGCCCACGAAAAAAATCAAACAGCTTCGCACACAAACGAACCTTCCTTTCAGCCCTGGCAGTGATCAATAAAAAATTTATTGCCAATCTTGTGGGACAAATCTGGGCCTCAAACCTCAGCCAAAACTCAATAGACACAGTGACGAACGTCTGGTAAAAATATCAGGCCAAAAAACCCAGGGAGTAAGGCGTAGTAAGTCCCAGACCGAGAGTGAACAAAACTGGTTTTCCGAAAACAAAACGTCCTGGATTTTCTTCCCCGTATCTCCTTTTTTTGATTCTTTTATGGACGTGCCTCCTTACGTGGGTGCAAACAGCATAGGGAAGTACTTGTGTGAACCTTTTCAGCGCAATACGCACCCAGAATAAAAATTGCCGAAAGTAGGGCGAAATTTCACAAGTTCCGGTAGAGGATAGCCTTGGTTTGCACAAAATTTCCGAAAAATTCTCCCAAAATAGTTTTTTCCTGAAATCCCACGTAAGAATCTCCACTGAATTTGGGACAAAACGCGACAAATTTCAGGTCAAACGGATGAGTATTCACCCACGAAAAAAATCAAACAGCTTCGCACGCAAACGAACCTTCCTTTCAGCCCTGGCAGTGATCAATAAAAAATTTATTGCCAATCTTGTGGGACGAATCTGGGACTCAAACCTCAGCCAAAACTCAATAGACACAGTGACGAACGTCTGGTAAAAATATCAGGCCAATACACCCAGGGAGTAAGGCGTAGTAAGCCCCAGACCGAGAGTGAACAAAACTGGTTTTCCGAAAACAAAACGTCCTGGATTTTCTTCCCCGTATCTCCTTTTTGTGATTCTTTTATGGACGTGCCTCCTTACCTGGGTGCAAACAGCATAGGGAAGTACTTGTGTGAACCTTTTCAGCGCAATACGGACCCAGAATAAAAATTGCCGAAAGTAGGGCGAAATTTCACAAGTTTCGGTAGAGGATAGCCCTGGTTTGCACAAAATTTCCAAAAAATTCTCCCGAAATAGTTTTTTCTGATATCCCACGTGAGAATCTCCACTGAATTTGGGACAAAACGCGACAAATTTCAGGTCAAACGGATGAGTATTCGCCCACGAAAAAAATCAAACAGCTTCGCACACAAACGAACCTTCCTTTCAGCCCTGGCAGTGATCAATAAAAAATTTATTGCCAATCTTGTGGGACGAATATGGGCCTCAAACCTCAGCCAAAACTCAATAGACACAGTGACGAACGTCTGGTAAAAATTTCTGACCAAAACACCCAGGGAGTAAGGCGTAATAAGTCCCAGTCCGAGAGTGAACAAAACTGGTTTTCCGAAAACAAAAAGTCCTGGACTTTCTTCCCCGGATCTCCTTTTTGTGATTCTTTTATGGACGTGCCTCCTTACCTGGGTGCAAACAACATAGGGAAGTACTTGTGTGAACCTTTTTAGCGCAATACGGACCCAGAATAAAAACTGCCGAAAGTAAGGCGAAATTTCACAAGTTTCGGTAGAGGATAGCCTTGGTTTGCACGAAATTTCCAAAAAATTCTCCCAAAATAGTTTTTTCCTGAAATCCCACGTAAGAATCTCCACTGAATTTGGGACAAAACGCGACATATTTCAGGTCAAACGGATGAGTATTCGCCCACGAAAAAAATCAAACAGCTTCGCACACAAACGAACCTTCCTTTCAGCCCTGGCAGTGATCAATAAAAAATTTATTGCCAATCTTGTGGGACGAATCTGGGCCTCAAACCTCAGCCAAAACTCAATAGACACAGTGACGAACGTCTGGTAAAAATTTCTGACCAAAACACCCAGGGAGTAAGGCGTAATAAGTCCCAGTCCGAGAGTGAACAAAACTGGTTTTCTGAAAACAAAAAGTCCTGGACTTTCTTCCCCGTATCTCCTTTTTGTGATTCTTTTATGGACGTGCCTCCTTACCTGGGTGCAAACAACATAGGGAAGTACTTGTGTGAACCTTTTTAGCTCATACGGACCCAGAATAAAAACTGCCGAAAGTAAGGCGAAATTTCACAAGTTTCGGTAGAGGATAGCCTTGGTTTGCACGAAATTTCCGAAAAATTCTCCCGAAATAGTTTTTTCCTGAAATCCCACGTAAGAATCTCCACTGAATTTGGGACAAAACGCGACAAATTTCAGGTCAAACGGATGAGTATTCGCCCACGAAAAAAATCAAACAGCTTCGCACATAAACGAACCTTCCTTTCAGCCCTGGCAGTGATCAATAAAAAATTTATTGCCAATCTTGTGGGATGAATCTGGGCCTCAAACCTAAGCCAAAACTCAATAGACACAGTAACGAACGTGTGGTAAAAATTTCTGACCAAAACACCCAGGGAGTAAGGCGTAATAAGTCCCAGTCCGAGAGTGAACAAAACTGGTGTTCCGAAAACAAAACGTCCTGGACTTTCTTCCCCGTATCTCCTTTTTGTGATTCTTTTATGGATGTGCCTCCTTACCTGGGTGCAAACAACATAGGGAAGTACTTGTGTGAACCTTTTTAGCGCAATACGGACCCAGAATAAAAATTGCCGAAAGTAGGGCGAAATTTCACAAGTTCCGGTAGAGGATAGCCTTGGTTTGCACAAAATTTCCGAAAAATTCTCCCAAAATAGTTTTTTCCTGAAATCCCACGTAAGAATCTCCACTGAATTTGGGACAAAACACGACAAATTTCAGGTCAAACGGATGAGTACTCACCCACGAAAAAATCAAACAGTTTCACACACAGACGAACCTTCCTTTCAGCCCTGGCAGTGACGAATAAAAAATTTATTGCCAATCTTGTGGGACGAATCTGGGGCTGAAACCTCAGCCAAAACTCAATAGACACAGTGACGAGTGTCTGGTAAAAATTTCAGACCAATATACCCAAGGAGTAAGGCGCAGTAAGTCCCAGACCGAGAGTGAACAAAACCGGTGTTCCGAAAACAAAACGTCCTGGCTTTTCTTCCCCGTATCTTCATTTAGTGGTTCGTTTATGGACGTTCCTCCTTGCCTGGGTGGAAACAACATACGAAAGTGCTTGTGTGAATTTTTTTCAGCGCAGTACGGACCCAGAATGAAATTGCAGAAATTAGGCTGGAATTATCAAGTTTCGGTAGAGGATAGCCTTGGTTTTTACAAAATTTCTGAAAAATTCTTCCGGAATGGTTTTTTCCTGAAATTCCACCCAAGAATCTCCACTGAATTTGGGACAAAATGGGACAAATTTTAGGTCAAACGGATGAGTATTCACTCACGAAAAAAATCAAACAGTTTCACACACAGACGAACCTTCCTTTCAGCCCTGGCAGTGACGAATAAAAAATTTATTGCCAATCTTGTGGGACGAATCTGGGGCTCAAACCTCAGCCAAAATTCAGTAGACACAGTGACGAGTGTCTGGTAAAAATTTCAGACCAAAATACCCAAGGAGTAAGGCGCAGTAAGTCCCAGACCGAGAGTGAACAAAACCGGTTTTCCGAAAACAAAACTTCCTGGCTTTTCTTCCCCGTATCTTCATTTAGTGGTTCGTTTATGGACGTTCCTCCTTGCCTGGGTGCAAACAACATACCAAAGTGCTTGTGTGAATTTTTTTCAGCGCAGTACGGACCCAGAATGAAATTGCAGAAATTCGGCCGGAATTTCACAAGTTTCGGTAGAGGATAGCCTTGGTTTTTACAAAATTTCTGAAAAATTCTTCCGGAATGGTTTTTTCCTGAAATCCCACCCAAGAATGTCCACTGAATTTGGGACAAAACGGGACAAATTTCAGGTCAAACGGATGAGTATTCACCCACGAAAAAAATCAAACAGTTTCACACACAGACGAACCTTCCTTTCAGCCCTGGCAGTGACGAATAAAAAATTTATTGCCAATCTTGTGGGACGAATCTGGGCTCAACCCTCAGCCAAAACTCAATAGACACAGTGAGGAGTGTCTGGTAAAAATTTCAGACGAAAATACCCAAGGAGTAAGGCGCAGTAAGTCCCAGATTGAGACTGAACAAAACCGGTTTTCCGAAAACAAAACGTCCTGGCTTGTCTTCCCCGTATCTTCTTTTTGTGGTTCGTTTAAGGACGTTCCTCCTTGCCTGGGTGCAAACAACATACCAAAGTGATTGTGTGAATTTTTTTCACCGCAGTACGGACCCAGAATGAAATTGCAGAAATTAGGCCGGAATTTCACAAGTTTCGGTAGAGGATAGCCTTGGTTTTTACAAAATTTCTGAAAAATTCTTCCGGAATGGTTTTTTCCTGAAATCCCACCCAAGAATCTCCACTGAATTTGGGACAAAACGGGACAAATTTCAGGTCAAACGGATGAGTATTCACCCACGAAAAAAATCAAACAGTTTCACACACAGACGAACCTTCCTTTCAGCCCTGGCAGTGACGAATAAAAAATTTATTGCCAATCTTGTGGGACGAATCTGGGGCTCAACCCTCAGCCAAAACTCAATAGACACAGTGACGAGTGTCTGTTAAAAATTTCAGACCAAAATACCCAAGGAGTAAGGCGCAGTAAGTCCCAGACCGAGAGTGAACAAAACCGGTTTTCTGAAAACAAAACGTCCTGGCTTTTCTTCCCCGTATCTTCATTTAGTGGTTCGTTTATGGACGTTCCTCCTTGCCTGGGTGCAAACAACCTACCAAAGTGCTTGTGTGAATTTTTTTCAGCGCAGTACGGACTCATAATGAAATTGCAGAAATTAGGCCGGAATTTCACAAGTTTCGGTAGAGGATGATAGCCTTGGTTTTTACAAAATTTATGAAAAATTCTTCCGGAATGGTTTTTTCCTGAAATTCCACCCAAGAATCTCCTCTGAATTTGGGACAAAACGGGACAAATTTCAGGTCAAACGGATGAGTATTCACCCACGAAAAAAATCAAACAGTTTCACACACAGACGAACCTTCCTTTCAGCCCTGGCAGTGACGAATAAAAAATTTATTGCAAATCTTGTGGGATGAATCTGGGGCTCAAACCTCAGCCAAAACTCAATAGACACAGTGAGGAGTGTCTGGTAAAAATTTCAGACCAAAATACCCAAGGAGTAAGGCGCAGTAAGTCCCAGACCGAGAGTGAACAAAACCGGTTTTCCGAAAACAAAACTTCCTGGCTTTTCTTCCCCGTATCTTCATTTAGTGGTTCGTTTATGGACGTTCCTCCTTGCCTGGGTGCAAACAACATACGAAAGTGCTTGTGTGAATTTTTTTCAGCGCAGTACGGACCCAGAATGAAATTGCAGAAATTAGGCCGGAATTTCACAAGTTTCGGTAGAGGATAGCCTTGGTTTTTACAAAATTTCTGAAAAATTCTTCCGGAATGGTTTTTTCCTGAAATTCCACCCAAGAATCTCCACTAAATTTGGGACAAAACGGGACAAATTTCAGGTCAAACGGATGAGTATTCACCCACGAAAAAAATCAAACAGTTTCACACACAAACGAACCTTCCTTTCAGCCCTGGCAGTGACGAATAAAAAATTTATTGCCAATCTTGTGGGACGAATCTGGGGTCAAACCTCAGCCAAAACTCAGTAGACACAGTGACGAGTGTCTGGTAAAAATTTCAGATCAAAATACCCAAGGAGTAAGGCGCAGTAAGTCCCAGACCGAGAGTGAACAAAACCGGTTTTCCGAAAACAAAACTTCCTGGCTTTTCTTCCCCGTATCTTCATTTAGTGGTTCGTTTATGGACGTTCCTCCTTGCCTGGGTGCAAACAACATACGAAAGTGCTTGTGTGAATTTTTTTCAGCGCAGTACGGACCCAGAATGAAATTGCAGAAATTAGGCCGGAATTTCACAAGTTTCGGTAGAGGATAGCCTTGGTTTTTACAAAATTTCTGAAAAATTCTTCCGGAATGGTTTTTTCCTGAAATTCCACCCAAGAATCTCCACTAAATTTGGGACAAAACGGGACAAATTTCAGGTCAAACGGATGAGTATTCACCCACGAAAAAAATCAAACAGTTTCACACACAAACGAACCTTCCTTTCAGCCCTGGCAGTGACGAATAAAAAATTTATTGCCAATCTTGTGGGACGAATCTGGGGCTCAACCCTCAGCCAAAACTCAATAGACACAGTGACGAGTGTCTGTTAAAAATTTCAGACCAAAATACCCAAGGAGTAAGGCGCAGTAAGTCCCAGACCGAGAGTGAACAAAACCGGTTTTCCGAAAACAAAACTTCCTGGCTTTTCTTCCCCGTATCTTCATTTAGTGGTTCGTTTATGGACGTTCCTCCTTGCCTGGGTGCAAACAACATACGAAAGTGCTTGTGTGAATTTTTTTCAGCGCAGTACGGACCCATAATGAAATTTCAGAAATTAGGCCGGAATTTCACAAGTTTCGGTAGAGGATAGCCTTGGTTTTTACAAAATTTCTGAAAAATTCTTCCGGAATGGTTTTTTCCTGAAATTCCACCCAAGAATCTCCACTAAATTTGGGACAAAACGGGACAAATTTCAGGTCAAACGGATGAGTATTCACCCACGAAAAAAATCAAACAGTTTCACACACAGACGAACCTTCCTTTCAGCCCTGACAGTGACGAATAAAAAATTTATTGCCAATCTTGTGGGACGAATCTGGGGTCAAACCTCAGCCAAAACTCAATAGACACAGTGAGGAGTGTCTGGTAAAAATTTCAGACCAAAATACCCAAGGAGTAAGGCGCAGTAAGTCCCAGACCGAGTGTGAACAAAACCGGTTTTCCGAAAACAAAACTTCCTGGCTTTTCTTCCCCGTATCTTCTTTTTGTGGTTCGTTTAAGGACGTTCCTCCTTGCCTGGGTGCAAACAACATACCAATGTGCTTGTGTGAATTTTTTTCAGCGCAGTACGGACCCAGAATGAAATTGCAGAAATTAGGCCGGAATTTCACAAGTTTCGGTAGAGGATAGCCTTGGTTTTTACAAAATTTCTGAAAAATTCTTCCGGAATGGTTTTTTCCTGAAATTCCACCCAAGAATCTCCTCTGAATTTGGCACAAAACGGGACAAATTTCAGGTCAAACGGATGAGTATTCACCCACGAAAAAAATCAAATAGTTTCACACACAGACGAACCTTCCTTTCAGCCCTGGCAGTGACGAATAAAAAATTTATTGCCAATCTTGTGGGACGAATCTGGGGCTCAAACCTCAGCCAAAACTCAATAGACACAGTGACGAGTGTCTGGTAAAAATTTCAGACCAAAATACCCAAGGAGTAAGGCGCAGTAAGTCCCAGACCGAGAGTGAACAAAACCGGTTTTCCGAAAACAAAACGTCCTGGCTTTTCTTCCCCGTATCTTCATTTAGTGGTTCGTTTATGGACGTTCCTCCTTGCCTGGGTGCAAACAACATACGAAAGTGCTTGTGTGAATTTTTTTCAGCGCAGTACGGACCCAGAATGAAATTGCAGAAATTAGGCCGGAATTTCACAAGTTTCGGTAGAGGATAGCCTTGGTTTTTACAAAATTTCTGAAAAATTCTTCCGGAATGGTTTTTTCCTGAAATTCCACCCAAGAATCTCCTCTGAATTTGGGACAAAACGGGACAAATTTCAGGTCAAACGGATGAGTATTCACCCACGAAAAAAATGAAACAGTTTCACACACAGACGAACCTTCCTTTCAGCCCTGGCAGTGACGAATAAAAAATTTATTGCCAATCTTGTGGGACGAATCTGGGGCTCAAACCTCAGCCAAAACTCAATAGACACAGTGAGGAGTGTCTGGTAAAAATTTCAGACGAAAATACCCAAGGAGTAAGGTGCCGTAAGTCCCAGACCGAGACTGAACAAAACCGGTTTTCCGAAAACAAAACGTCCTGGCTTGTCTTCCCCGTATCTTCTTTTTGTGGTTCGTTTATGGACGTTCCTCCTTGCCTGGGTGCAAACAACATACCAATGTGCTTGTGTGAATTTTTTTCAGCGCAGTACGGACCCAGAATGAAATTGCAGAAATTAGGCCGGAATTTCACAAGTATCGGTAGAGGATAGCCTTGGTTTTTACAAAATTTCTGAAAAATTCTTCCGGAATGGTTTTTTCCTGAAATTCCCCCCAAGAATCTCCTCTGAATTTGGCACAAAACGGGACAAATTTCAGGTCAAACGGATGAGTATTCACCCACGAAAAAAATCAAACAGTTTCACACACAGACGAACCTTCCTTTCAGCCCTGGCAGTGACGAATAAAAAATTTATTGCCAATCTTGTGGGAGGAATCTGGGGCTCAAACCTCAGCCAAAACTCAATAGACACAGTGACGAGTGTCTGGTAAAAATTTCAGACCAAAATACCCAAGGAGTAAGGCGCAGTAAGTCCCAGACCGAGAGTGAACAAAACCGGTTTTCCGAAAACAAAACGTCCTGGCTTTTCTTCCCCGTATCTTCATTTAGTGGTTCGTTTATGGACGTTCCTGCTTGCCTGGGTGCAAACAACATACGAAAGTGCTTGTGTGAATTTTTTTCAGCGCAGTACGGACCCAGAATGAAATTGCAGAAATTAGGCCGGAATTTCACAAGTTTCGGTAGAGGATAGCCTTGGTTTTTACAAAATTTCTGAAAAATTCTTCCGGAATGGTTTTTTCCTGAAAATCCACCCAAGAATCTCCTCTGAATTTGGGACAAAACGGGACAAATTTCAGGTCAAACGGATGAGTATTCACCCACGAAAAAAATTAAACAGTTTCACACACAGACGAACCTTCCTTTCAGCCCTGGCAGTGACGAATAAAAAATTTATTGCCAATCTTGTGGGACGAATCTGGGGCTCAACCCTCAGCCAAAACTCAATAGACACAGTGAGGAGTGTCTGGTAAAAATTTCAGACGAAAATACCCAAGGAGTAAGGCGCAGTAAGTCCCAGACCGAGACAGAACAAAACCGGTTTTCCGAAAACAAAACGTCCTGGCTTGTCTTCCCCGTATCTTCTTTTTGTGGTTCGTTTATGGACGTTCCTCCTTGCCTGGGTGCAAACAACATACCAAAGTGCTTGTGTGAATTTTTTTCAGCGCAGTACGGACCCAGAATGAAATTGCAGAAATTAGGCCGGAATTTCACAAGTTTCGGTAGAGGATAGCCTTGGTTTTTACAAAATTTCTGAAAAATTCTTCCGGAATGGTTTTTTCCTGAAATCCCACCCAAGAATCTCCAGTGAATTTGGGACAAAACGGGACAAATTTCAGGTCAAACGGATGAGTATTCACCCACGAAAAAAATCAAACAGTTTCACACACAGACGAACCTTCCTTTCAGCCCTGGCAGTGACGAATAAAAAATTTATTGCCAATCTTGTGGGACGAATCTGGGGCTCAACCGTCAGCCAAAACTCAATAGACACAGTGACGAGTGTCTGGTAAAAATTTCAGACCAAAATACCCAAGGAGTAAGGCGCAGTAAGTCCCAGACCGAGAGTGAACAAAACTGGTTTTCCGAAAACAAAACGTCCTGGCTTTTCTTCCCCGTATCTTCATTTAGTGGTTCGTTTATGGACGTTCCTCCTTGCCTGGGTGCAAACAACATACGAAAGTGCTTGTGTGAATTTTTTTCAGCGCAGTACGGACCCAGAATGAAATTGCAGAAATTAGGCCGGAATTTCACAAGTTTCGGTAGAGGATAATAGCCTTGGTTTTTACAAAATTTCTGAAAAATTCTTCCGGAATGGTTTTTTCCTGAAATTCCACCCAAGAATCTCCACTGAATTTGGGACAAAACGGGACAAATTTCAGGTCAAACGGATGAGTATTCACCCACGAAAAAAATCAAACAGTTTCACACACAGACGAACCTTCCTTTCAGCCCTGGCAGTGACGAATAAAAAATTTATTGCCAATCTTGTGGGACGAATCTGGGGTCAAACCTCAGCCAAAACTCAATAGACACAGTGAGGAGTGTCTGGTAAAAATTTCAGACCAAAATACCCAAGGAGTAAGGCGCAGTAAGTCCCAGACCGAGTGTGAACAAAACCGGTTTTCCGAAAACAAAACTTCCTGGCTTTTCTTCCCCGTATCTTCTTTTTGTTGTTCGTTTAAGGACGTTCCTCCTTGCCTGGGTGCAAACAACATACCAAAGTGCTTGTGTGAATTTTTTTCAGCGCAGTACGGACCCAGAATGAAATTGTAGAAATTAGGCCGGAATTTCACAAGTTTCGGTAGAGGATTAGCCTTGGTTTTTAAAAAATTTCTGAAAAATTCTTCCGGAATGGTTTTTTCCTGAAATTCCACCCAAGAATCTCCACTGAATTTGGAACAAAACGGGACAAATTTCAGGTCAAACGGCCCACGAAAAAAATCAAATAGTTTCACACACAGACGAACCTTACTTTCAGCCCTGACAGTGACGAATAAAAAATTTATTGCCAATCTTGTGGGACGAATCTGGGGCCCAAACCTCAGCCAAAACTCAATAGACACAGTGACGAGTGTCTGGTAAAAATTTCAGACCAAAATACCCAAGGAGTAAGACGCAGTAAGTCCCAGACCGAGACTGAACAAAACTGGTTTTCCGAAAACAAAACGTCCTGGCTTTTCTTCCCCGTATCTTCTTTTTGTGGTTCGTTTATGGACGTTCCTCCTTGCCTGCGTGCAAACAACATACGAAAGTGCTTGTGTGAATTTTTTTCAGCGCAGTACGGACCCAGAATGAATTTGCAGAAATTAGGCCGGAATTTCACAAGTTTCGGTAGAGGATAGCCTTGGTTTTTACAAAATTTTTGAAAAATTCTTCCGGAATGGTTTTTTCCTGAAATTCCACCCAAGAATCTGCACTGAATTTGGGACAAAACGGGACAAATTTCAGGTCAAACGGATGAGTATTCACCCACGAAAAAAATCAAACAGTTTCACACACAGACGAACCTTCCTTTCAGCCCTGGCAGTGACGAATAAAAAATTTATTGCCAATCTTGTGGGACGAATCTGGGGCTCAACCGTCAGCCAAAACTCAATAGACACAGTGACGAGTGTCTGGTAAAAATTTCAGACCAAAATACCCAAGGAGTAAGACGCAGTAAGTCCCAGACCGAGACTGAACAAAACTGGTTTTCCGAAAACAAAACGTCCTGGCTTTTCTTCCCCGTATCTTCTTTTTGTGGTTCGTTTATGGACGTTCCTCCTTGCCTGCGTGCAAACAACATACGAAAGTGCTTGTGTGAATTTTTTTCAGCGCAGTACGGACCCAGAATGAAATTGCAGAAATTAGGCCGGAATTTCACAAGTTTCGGTAGAGGATAGCCTTGGTTTTTACAAAATTTTTGAAAAATTCTTCCGGAATGGTTTTTTCCTGAAATTCCACCCAAGAATCTCCACTGAATTTGGGACAAAACGGGACAAATTTCAGGTCAAACGGATGAGTATTCACCCACGAAAAAAATCAAACAGTTTCACACACAGACGAACCTTCCTTTCAGCCCTGGCAGTGACGAATAAAAAATTTATTGCCAATCTTGTGGGACGAATCTGGGGCTCAAACCTCAGCCAAAACTCAATAGACACAGTGAGGAGTGTCTGGTAAAAATTTCAGACCAAAATACCCAAGGAGTAAGGCGCAGTAAGTCCCAGACCGAGAGTGAACAAAACCGGTTTTCCGAAAACAAAACAACCTGGCTTTTCTTCCCCGTATCTTCATTTAGTGGTTCGTTTATGGACGTTCCTCCTTGCCTGGGTGCAAACAACATACCAAAGTGCTTGTGTGAATTTTTTTCAGCGCAGTACGGACGCAGAATGAAATTGCAGAAATTAGGCCGGAATTTCACAAGTTTCGGTTGAGGATAGCCTTGGTTTTTACAAAATTTCTGAAAAATTCTTCCGGAATGGTTTTTTCCTGAAATTCCACCCAAGAATCTCCACTGAATTTGGGACAAAACGGGACAAATTTCAGGTCAAACGGATGAGTATTCACCCACGAAAAAAATCAAACAGTTTCACACACAGACGAACCTTCCTTTCAGCCCTGGCAGTGACGAATAAAAAATTTATTGCCAATCTTGTAGGACGAATCTGGGGCTCAAACCTCAGCCAAAACTCAATAGACACAGTGAGGAGTGTCTGGTAAAAATTTCAGACCAAAATACCCAAGGAGTAAGGCGCAGTAAGTCCCAGACCGAGAGTGAACAAAACCGGTTTTCCGAAAACAAAACTTCCTGGCTTTTCTTCCCCGTATCTTCTTTTTGTGGTTCGTTTATGGACATTCCTCCTTTCCTGGGTGCAAACAACATACGAAAGTGCTTGTGTGAATTTTTTTCAGGGCAGTACGGACCCAGAATGAAATTGCAGAAATTAGGCCGGAATTTCACAAGTTTCGGTAGAGGATTAGCCTTGGTTTTTACAAAATTTCTGAAAAATTCTTCCGGAATGGTTTTTTCCTGAAATTCCACCCAAGAATCTCCACTGAATTTGGGACAAAACGGGACAAATTTCAGGTCAAACGGATGAGTATTCACCCACGAAAAAAATCAAACAGTTTCACACACAGACGAACCTTCCTTTCAGCCCTGGCAGTGACGAATAAAAAATTTATTGCCAATCTTGTGGGACGAATCTGGGGCTCAACCGTCAGCCAAAACTCAATAGACACAGTGACGAGTGTCTGGTAAAAATTTCAGACCAAAATACCCAAGGAGTAAGACGCAGTAAGTCCCAGACCGAGACTGAACAAAACTGGTTTTCCGAAAACAAAACGTCCTGGCTTTTCTTCCCCGTATCTTCTTTTTGTGGTTCGTTTATGGACGTTCCTCCTTGCCTGCGTGCAAACAACATACGAAAGTGCTTGTGTGAATTTTTTTCAGCGCAGTACGGACCCAGAATGAAATTGCAGAAATTAGGCCGGAATTTCACAAGTTTCGGTAGAGGATAGCCTTGGTTTTTACAAAATTTTTGAAAAATTCTTCCGGAATGGTTTTTTCCTGAAATTCCACCCAAGAATCTCCACTGAATTTGGGACAAAACGGGACAAATTTCAGGTCAAACGGATGAGTATTCACCCACGAAAAAAATCAAACAGTTTCACACACAGACGAACCTTCCTTTCAGCCCTGGCAGTGACGAATAAAAAATTTATTGCCAATCTTGTGGGACGAATCTGGGGCTCAAACCTCAGCCAAAACTCAATAGACACAGTGAGGAGTGTCTGGTAAAAATTTCAGACCAAAATACCCAAGGAGTAAGGCGCAGTAAGTCCCAGACCGAGAGTGAACAAAACCGGTTTTCCGAAAACAAAACAACCTGGCTTTTCTTCCCCGTATCTTCATTTAGTGGTTCGTTTATGGACGTTCCTCCTTGCCTGGGTGCAAACAACATACCAAAGTGCTTGTGTGAATTTTTTTCAGCGCAGTACGGACGCAGAATGAAATTGCAGAAATTAGGCCGGAATTTCACAAGTTTCGGTTGAGGATAGCCTTGGTTTTTACAAAATTTCTGAAAAATTCTTCCGGAATGGTTTTTTCCTGAAATTCCACCCAAGAATCTCCACTGAATTTGGGACAAAACGGGACAAATTTCAGGTCAAACGGATGAGTATTCACCCACGAAAAAAATCAAACAGTTTCACACACAGACGAACCTTCCTTTCAGCCCTGGCAGTGACGAATAAAAAATTTATTGCCAATCTTGTAGGACGAATCTGGGGCTCAAACCTCAGCCAAAACTCAATAGACACAGTGAGGAGTGTCTGGTAAAAATTTCAGACCAAAATACCCAAGGAGTAAGGCGCAGTAAGTCCCAGACCGAGAGTGAACAAAACCGGTTTTCCGAAAACAAAACTTCCTGGCTTTTCTTCCCCGTATCTTCTTTTTGTGGTTCGTTTATGGACATTCCTCCTTTCCTGGGTGCAAACAACATACGAAAGTGCTTGTGTGAATTTTTTTCAGGGCAGTACGGACCCAGAATGAAATTGCAGAAATTAGGCCGGAATTTCACAAGTTTCGGTAGAGGATTAGCCTTGGTTTTTACAAAATTTCTGAAAAATTCTTCCGGAATGGTTTTTTCCTGAAATTCCACCCAAGAATCTCCACTGAATTTGGGACAAAACGGGACAAATTTCAGGTCAAACGGATGAGTATTCACCCACGAAAAAAATCAAACAGTTTCACACACAGACGAACCTTCCTTTCAGCCCTGGCAGTGACGAATAAAAAATTTATTGCCAATCTTGTGGGACGAATCTGGGGCTCAACCGTCAGCCAAAACTCAATAGACACAGTGACGAGTGTCTGGTAAAAATTTCAGACCAAAATACCCAAGGAGTAAGACGCAGTAAGTCCCAGACCGAGACTGAACAAAACTGGTTTTCCGAAAACAAAACGTCCTGGCTTTTCTTCCCCGTATCTTCTTTTTGTGGTTCGTTTATGGACGTTCCTCCTTGCCTGCGTGCAAACAACATACGAAAGTGCTTGTGTGAATTTTTTTCAGCGCAGTACGGACCCAGAATGAAATTGCAGAAATTAGGCCGGAATTTCACAAGTTTCGGTAGAGGATAGCCTTGGTTTTTACAAAATTTTTGAAAAATTCTTCCGGAATGGTTTTTTCCTGAAATTCCACCCAAGAATCTCCACTGAATTTGGGACAAAACGGGACAAATTTCAGGTCAAACGGATGAGTATTCACCCACGAAAAAAATCAAACAGTTTCACACACAGACGAACCTTCCTTTCAGCCCTGGCAGTGACGAATAAAAAATTTATTGCCAATCTTGTGGGACGAATCTGGGGCTCAAACCTCAGCCAAAACTCAATAGACACAGTGAGGAGTGTCTGGTAAAAATTTCAGACCAAAATACCCAAGGAGTAAGGCGCAGTAAGTCCCAGACCGAGAGTGAACAAAACCGGTTTTCCGAAAACAAAACAACCTGGCTTTTCTTCCCCGTATCTTCATTTAGTGGTTCGTTTATGGACGTTCCTCCTTGCCTGGGTGCAAACAACATACCAAAGTGCTTGTGTGAATTTTTTTCAGCGCAGTACGGACGCAGAATGAAATTGCAGAAATTAGGCCGGAATTTCACAAGTTTCGGTTGAGGATAGCCTTGGTTTTTACAAAATTTCTGAAAAATTCTTCCGGAATGGTTTTTTCCTGAAATTCCACCCAAGAATCTCCACTGAATTTGGGACAAAACGGGACAAATTTCAGGTCAAACGGATGAGTATTCACCCACGAAAAAAATCAAACAGTTTCACACACAGACGAACCTT
The DNA here is from genome assembly GCF_051622355.1 of Phaseolus vulgaris. Lineage (NCBI taxonomy): Eukaryota > Viridiplantae > Streptophyta > Magnoliopsida > Fabales > Fabaceae > Phaseolus > Phaseolus vulgaris. The sequence continues at coordinate 54,115,604 of NC_143508.1, read as the reverse complement.
CCTTTCAGCCCTGGCAGTGACGAATAAAAAATTTATTGCCAATCTTGTAGGACGAATCTGGGGCTCAAACCTCAGCCAAAACTCAATAGACACAGTGAGGAGTGTCTGGTAAAAATTTCAGACCAAAATACCCAAGGAGTAAGGCGCAGTAAGTCCCAGACCGAGAGTGAACAAAACCGGTTTTCCGAAAACAAAACTTCCTGGCTTTTCTTCCCCGTATCTTCTTTTTGTGGTTCGTTTATGGACATTCCTCCTTTCCTGGGTGCAAACAACATACGAAAGTGCTTGTGTGAATTTTTTTCAGGGCAGTACGGACCCAGAATGAAATTGCAGAAATTAGGCCGGAATTTCACAAGTTTCGGTAGAGGATTAGCCTTGGTTTTTACAAAATTTCTGAAAAATTCTTCCGGAATGGTTTTTTCCTGAAATTCCACCCAAGAATCTCCACTGAATTTGGGACAAAACGGGACAAATTTCAGGTCAAACGGATGAGTATTCACCCACGAAAAAAATCAAACAGTTTCACACACAGACGAACCTTCCTTTCAGCCCTGGCAGTGACGAATAAAAAATTTATTGCCAATCTTGTGGGACGAATCTGGGGCTCAAACCTCAGCCAAAACTCAATAGACACAGTGAGGAGTGTCTGGTAAAAATTTCAGACCAAAATACCCAAGGAGTAAGGCGCAGTAAGTCCCAGACCGAGAGTGAACAAAACCGGTTTTCCGAAAACAAAACAACCTGGCTTTTCTTCCCCGTATCTTCATTTAGTGGTTCGTTTATGGACGTTCCTCCTTGCCTGGGTGCAAACAACATACCAAAGTGCTTGTGTGAATTTTTTTCAGCGCAGTACGGACGCAGAATGAAATTGCAGAAATTAGGCCGGAATTTCACAAGTTTCGGTAGAGGATAGCCTTGGTTTTTACAAAATTTCTGAAAAATTCTTCCGGAATGGTTTTTTCCTGAAATTCCACCCAAGAATCTCCACTGAATTTGGGACAAAACGGGACAAATTTCAGGTCAAACGGATGAGTATTCACCCACGAAAAAAATCAAACAGTTTCACACACAGACGAACCTTCCTTTCAGCCCTGGCAGTGACGAATAAAAAATTTATTGCCAATCTTGTGGGACGAATCTGGGGCTCAATCCTCAGCCAAAACTCAATAGACACAGTGAGGAGTGTCTGGTAAAAATTTCAGACCAAAATACGCAAGGAGTAAGGCGCAGTAAGTCCCAGACCGAGAGTGAACAAAACCGGTTTTCCGAAAACAAAACGTCCTGGCTTTTCTTCCCCGTATCTTTATTTAGTGGTTCGTTTATGGACGTTCCTCCTTGCCTGGGTGCAAACAACATACCAAAGTGCTTGTCTGAATTTTTTTCAGCGCAGTACGGACCCAGAATGAAATTGAAGAAATTAGGCCGGAATTTCACAAGTTTCGGTAGATATCGCCTTGGTTTTTACAAAATTTCTGAAAAATTCTTCCGGAATGGTTTTTTCCTGAAATTCCACCCAAGAATCTCCACTGAATTTGGGACAAATTTCAGGTCAAACGGATGAGTATTCACCCACGAAAAAAATCAAACAGTTTCACACACAGACGAACCTTCCTTTCAGCCCTGGCAGTGACGAATAAAAAATTTATTGCCAATCTTGTGGGACGAATCTGGGGGTCAAACCTCAGCCAAAACTCAATAGACACAGTGAGGAGTGTCTGGTAAAAATTTCAGACCAAAATACCCAAGGAGTAAGGCGCAGTAAGTCCCAGACCGAGAGTGAACAAAACCGGTTTTCCGAAAACAAAACGTCCTGGCTTTTCTTCCCCGTATCTTCATTTAGTGGTTCGTTTATGGACGTTCCTCCTTGCCTGGGTGCAAACAACATACGAAAGTGCTTGTGTGAATTTTTTTCAGCGCAGTACGGACCCAGAATGAAATTGCAGAAATTAGGCCGGAATTTCACAAGTTTCGGTAGAGGATAGCCTTGGTTTTTACAAAATTTCTGAAAAATTCTTCCGGAATGGTTTTTTCCTGAAATTCCACCCAAGAATCTCCACTGAATTTGGGACAAAACGGGACAAATTTCAGGTCAAACAGATGAGTATTCACCCACGAAAAATATCAAACAGTTTCACACACAGACGAACCTTCCTTTCAGCCCTGGCAGTGACGAATAAAAAATTTATTGCCAATCTTGTGGGACGAATCTGGGGCTCAAACCTCAGCCAAAACTCAATAGACACAGTGAGGAGTGTCTGGTAAAAATTTCAGACCAAAATACCCAAGGAGTAAGGCGCAGTAAGTCCCAGACCGAGAGTGAACAAAACCGGTTTTTCCGAAAACAAAACAACCTGGCTTTTCTTCCCCGTATCTTCATTTAGTGGTTCGTTTATGGACGTTCCTCCTTGCCTGGGTGCAAACAACATACCAAAGTGCTTGTGTGAATTTTTTTCAGCGCAGTACGGACGCAGAATGAAATTGCAGAAATTAGGCCGGAATTTCACAAGTTTCGGTAGAGGATAGCCTTGGTTTTTACAAAATTTCTGAAAAATTCTTCCGGAATGGTTTTTTCCTGAAATTCCACCCAAGAATCTCCACTGAATTTGGGACAAAACGGGACAAATTTCAGGTCAAACGGATGAGTATTCACCCACGAAAAAAATCAAACAGTTTCACACACAGACGAACCTTCCTTTCAGCCCTGGCAGTGACGAATAAAAAATTTATTGCCAATCTTGTAGGACGAATCTGGGGCTCAAACCTCAGCCAAAACTCAATAGACACAGTGAGGAGTGTCTGGTAAAAATTTCAGACCAAAATACCCAAGGAGTAAGGCGCAGTAAGTCCCAGACCGAGAGTGAACAAAACCGGTTTTCCGAAAACAAAACTTCCTGGCTTTTCTTCCCCGTATCTTCTTTTTGTGGTTCGTTTATGGACGTTCCTCCTTGCCTGGGTGCAAACAACATACGAAAGTGCTTGTGTGAATTTTTTTCAGGGCAGTACGGACCCATAATGAAATTGCAGAAATTAGGCCGGAATTTCACAAGTTTCGGTAGAGGATAGCCTTGGTTTTTACAAAATTTCTGAAAAATTCTTCCGGAATGGTTTTTTCCTGAAATTCCACCCAAGAATCTCCACTGAATTTGGGACAAATTTCAGGTCAAACGGATGAGTATTCACCCACGAAAAAAATCAAACAGTTTCACACACAGACGAACCTTCCTTTCAGCCCTGGCAGTGACGAATAAAAAATTTATTGCCAATCTTGTGGGACGAATCTGGGGGTCAAACCTCAGCCAAAACTCAATAGACACAGTGAGGAGTGTCTGGTAAAAATTTCAGACCAAAATACCCAAGGAGTAAGGCGCAGTAAGTCCCAGACCGAGAGTGAACAAAACCGGTTTTCCGAAAACAAAACGTCCTGGCTTTTCTTCCCCGTATCTTCATTTAGTGGTTCGTTTATGGACGTTCCTCCTTGCCTGGGTGCAAACAACATACGAAAGTGCTTGTGTGAATTTTTTTCAGCGCAGTACGGACCCAGAATGAAATTGCAGAAATTAGGCCGGAATTTCACAAGTTTCGGTAGAGGATAGCCTTGGTTTTTACAAAATTTCTGAAAAATTCTTCCGGAATGGTTTTTTCCTGAAATTCCACCCAAGAATCTCCACTGAATTTGGGACAAAACGGGACAAATTTCAGGTCAAACAGATGAGTATTCACCCACGAAAAATATCAAACAGTTTCACACACAGACGAACCTTCCTTTCAGCCCTGGCAGTGACGAATAAAAAATTTATTGCCAATCTTGTGGGACGAATCTGGGGCTCAAACCTCAGCCAAAACTCAATAGACACAGTGAGGAGTGTCTGGTAAAAATTTCAGACCAAAATACCCAAGGAGTAAGGCGCAGTAAGTCCCAGACCGAGAGTGAACAAAACCGGTTTTCCGAAAACAAAACAACCTGGCTTTTCTTCCCCGTATCTTCATTTAGTGGTTCGTTTATGGACGTTCCTCCTTGCCTGGGTGCAAACAACATACCAAAGTGCTTGTGTGAATTTTTTTCAGCGCAGTACGGACGCAGAATGAAATTGCAGAAATTAGGCCGGAATTTCACAAGTTTCGGTAGAGGATAGCCTTGGTTTTTACAAAATTTCTGAAAAATTCTTCCGGAATGGTTTTTTCCTGAAATTCCACCCAAGAATCTCCACTGAATTTGGGACAAAACGGGACAAATTTCAGGTCAAACGGATTAGTATTCACCCACGAAAAAAATCAAACAGTTTCACACACAGACGAACCTTCCTTTCAGCCCTGGCAGTGACGAATAAAAAATTTATTGCCAATCTTGTGGGACGAATCTGGGGCTCAAACCTCAGCCAAAACTCAATAGACACAGCGAGGAGTGTTTGGTAAAAATTTCAGACCAAAATACCCAAGGAGTAAGGCGCAGTAAGTCCCAGACCGAGAGTGAACAAAACCGGTTTTCCGAAAACAAAACGTCCTGGCTTTTCTTCCCCGTATCTTCATTTAGTGGTTCGTTTATGGACGTTCCTCCTTGCCTGGGTGCAAACAACATACGAAAGTGCTTGTGTGAATTTTTTTCAGGGCAGTACGGACCCAGAATTAAATTGCAGAAATTAGGCCGGAATTTAACAAGTTTCGGTAGAGGATAGCCTAGGTTTTTACAAAATTTCTGAAAAATTCTTCCGGAATGGTTTTTTCCTGAAATTCCACCCAAGAATCTCCACTGAATTTGGGACAAAACGGGACAAATTTCAGGTCAAACGGATGAGTATTCACCCACGAAAAAAATCAAACAGTTTCACACACAGACGAACCTTCCTTTCAGCCCTGGCAGTGACGAATAAAAAATTTATTGCCATTCTTGTGGGACGAATCTGGGGCTCAAACCTCAGCCAAAACTCAATAGACACAGCGAGGAGTGTCTGGTAAAAATTTCAGACCAAAATACCCAAGGAGTAAGGCGCAGTAAGTCCCAGACCGAGAGTGAACAAAACCGGTTTTCCGAAAACAAAACGTCCCGGCTTTTCTTCCCCGTATCTTCATTTAGTGGTTCGTTTATGGACGTTCCTCCTTGCCTGGGTGCAAACAACATATGAAAGTGCTTGCGTGAATTTTTTTCAGCGCAGTACGGACCCAGAATGAAATTGCAGAAATTAGGCCGGAATTTCACAAGTTTCGGTAGAGGATAGCCTTGGTTTTTACAAAATTTCTGAAAAATTCTTCCGGAATGGTTTTTTCCTGAAATTCCACCCAAGAATCTCCACTGAATTTGGGACAAATTTCAGGTCAAACGGATGAGTATTCACCCACGAAAAAAATCAAACAGTTTCACACACAGACGAACCTTCCTTTCAGCCCTGGCAGTGACGAATAAAAAATTAATTGCCATTCTTGTGGGACGAATCTGGGGCTCAAACCTCAGCCAAAACTCAATAGACACAGCGAGGAGTGTCTGGTAAAAATTTCAGACCAAAATACCCAAGGAGTAAGGCGCAGTAAGTCCCAGACCGAGAGTGAACAAAACCGGTTTTCCGAAAACAAAACGTCCTGGCTTTTCTTCCCCGTATCTTCATTTAGTGGTTCGTTTATGGACGTTCCTCCTTGCCTGGGTGCAAACAACATACGAAAGTGCTTGTGTGAATTTTTTTCAGGGCAGTACGGACCCAGAATGAAATTGCAGAAATTAGGCCGGAATTTCACAAGTTTCGGTAGAGGATAGCCTTGGTTTTTACAAAATTTCTGAAAAATTCTTCCGGAATGGTTTTTTGCTGAAATTCCACCCAAGAATCTCCACTGAATTTGGGACAAAACGGGACAAATTTCAGGTCAAACGGATGAGTATTCACCCACGAAAAAAATCAAACAGTTTCACACACAGACGAACCTTCCTTTCAGCCCTGGCAGTGACGAATAAAAAATTTATTGCCAATCTTGTGGGACGAATCTGGGGCTCAAACCTCAGCCAAAACTCAATAGACACAGTGAGGAGTGTCTGGTAAAAATTTCAGACCAAAATACCCAAGGAGTAAGGCGCAGTAAGTCCCAGACCGAGAGTGAACAAAACCGGTTTTCCGAAAACAAAACTTCCTGGCTTTTCTTCCCCGTATCTTCTTTTTGTGGTTCGTTTATGGACGTTCCTCCTTGCCTGGGTGCAAACAACATACGAAAGTGCTTGTGTGAATTTTTTTCAGGGCAGTACGGACCCATAATGAAATTGCAGAAATTAGGCCGGAATTTCACAAGTTTCGGTAGAGGATAGCCTTGGTTTTTACAAAATTTCTGAAAAATTCTTCCGGAATGGTTTTTTCCTGAAATTCCACCCAAGAATCTCCACTGAATTTGGGACAAAACGGGACAAATTTCAGGTCAAACGGATGAGTATTCACCCACGAAAAAAATCAAACAGTTTCACACACAGACGAACCTTCCTTTCAGCCCTGGCAGTGACGAATAAAAAATTTATTGCCAATCTTGTGGGACGAATCTGGGGCTCAAACCTCAGCCAAAACTCAATAGACACAGCGAGGAGTGTCTGGTAAAAATTTCAGACCAAAATACCCAAGGAGTAAGGCGCAGTAAGTCCCAGACCGAGAGTGAACAAAACCGGTTTTCCGAAAACAAAACGTCCTGGCTTTTCTTCCCCGTATCTTCATTTAGTGGTTCGTTTATGGACGTTCCTCCTTGCCTGGGTGCAAACAACATACGAAAGTGCTTGTGTGAATTTTTTTCAGGGCAGTACGGACCCAGAATGAAATTGCAGAAATTAGGCCGGAATTTCACAAGTTTCGGTAGAGGATAGCCTTGGTTTTTACAAAATTTCTGAAAAATTCTTCCGGAATGGTTTTTTGCTGAAATTCCACCCAAGAATCTCCACTGAATTTGGGACAAAACGGGACAAATTTCAGGTCAAACGGATGAGTATTCACCCACGAAAAAAATCAAACAGTTTCACACACAGACGAACCTTCCTTTCAGCCCTGGCAGTGACGAATAAAAAATTTATTGCCAATCTTGTGGGACGAATCTGGGGCTCAAACCTCAGCCAAAACTCAATAGACACAGTGAGGAGTGTCTGGTAAAAATTTCAGACCAAAATACCCAAGGAGTAAGGCGCAGTAAGTCCCAGACCGAGAGTGAACAAAACCGGTTTTCCGAAAACAAAACTTCCTGGCTTTTCTTCCCCGTATCTTCTTTTTGTGGTTCGTTTATGGACGTTCCTCCTTGCCTGGGTGCAAACAACATACGAAAGTGCTTGTGTGAATTTTTTTCAGGGCAGTACGGACCCATAATGAAATTGCAGAAATTAGGCCGGAATTTCACAAGTTTCGGTAGAGGATAGCCTTGGTTTTTACAAAATTTCTGAAAAATTCTTCCGGAATGGTTTTTTCCTGAAATTCCACCCAAGAATCTCCACTGAATTTGGGACAAAACGGGACAAATTTCAGGTCAAACGGATGAGTATTCACCCACGAAAAAAATCAAACAGTTTCACACACAGACGAACCTTCCTTTCAGCCCTGGCAGTGACGAATAAAAAATTTATTGCCAATCTTGTGGGACGAATATGGGGCTCAAACCTCAGCCAAAACTCAATAGACACAGTGAGGAGTGTCTGGTAAAAATTTCAGACCAAAATACCCAAGGAGTAAGGCGCAGTAAGTCCCAGACCGAGAGTGAACAAAACCGGTTTTCCGAAAACAAAACTTCCTGGCTTTTTTTCCCCGTATCTTCTTTTTGTGGTTCGTTTATGGACGTTCCTCCTTGCCTGGGTGCAAACAACATACGAAAGTGCTTGTGTGAATTTTTTTCAGGGCAGTACGGACCCATAATGAAATTGCAGAAATTAGGCCGGAATTTCACAAGTTTCGGTAGAGGATAGCCTTGGTTTTTACAAAATTTCTGAAAAATTCTTCCGGAATGGTTTTTTCCTGAAATTCCACCCAAGAATCTCCACTGAATTTGGGACAAAACGGGACAAATTTCAGGTCAAGCGGATGAGTATTCACCCACGAAAAAAATCAAACAGTTTCACACACAGACGAACCTTCCTTTCAGCCCTGGCAGTGACGAATAAAAAATTTATTGCCAATCTTGTGGGACGAATCTGGGGCTCAAACCTCAGCCAAAACTCAATAGACACAGCGAGGAGTGTCTGGTAAAAATTTCAGACCAAAATACCCAAGGAGTAAGGCGCAGTAAGTCCCAGACCGAGAGTGAACAAAACCGGTTTTCCGAAAACAAAACGTCCTGGCTTTTCTTCCCCGTATCTTCATTTAGTGGTTCGTTTATGGACGTTCCTCCTTGCCTGGGTGCAAACAACATACGAAAGTGCTTGTGTGAATTTTTTTCAGCGCAGTACGGACCCAGAATGAAATTGCAGAAATTAGGCCGGAATTTCACAAGTTTCGGTAGAGGATAGCCTTGGTTTTTACAAAATTTCTGAAAAATTCTTCCGGAATGGTTTTTTCCTGAAATTCCACCCAAGAATCTCCACTGAATTTGGGACAAAACGGGACAAATTTCAGGTCAAACGGATGAGTATTCACCCACGAAAAAAATCAAACAGTTTCACACACAGACGAACCTTCCTTTCAGCCCTGGCAGTGACGAATAAAAAATTTATTGCCAATCTTGTGGGACGAATCTGGGGCTCAAACCTCAGCCAAAACTCAATAGACACAGTGAGGAGTGTCTGGTAAAAATTTCAGACCAAAATACCCAAGGAGTAAGGCGCAGTAAGTCCCAGACCGAGAGTGAACAAAACCGGTTTTCCGAAAACAAAACGTCCTGGCTTTTCTTCCCCGTATCTTCATTTAGTGGTTCGTTTATGGACGTTCCTCCTTGCCTGGGTGCAAACAACATACGAAAGTGCTTGTGTGAATTTTTTTCAGCGCAGTACGGACCCAGAATGAAATTGCAGAAATTAGGCCGGAATTTCACAAGTTTCGGTAGAGGATAGCCTTGGTTTTTACAAAATTTCTGAAAAATTCTTCCGGAATGGTTTTTTCCTGAAATTCCACCCAAGAATCTCCACTGAATTTGGGACAAATTTCAGGTCAAACGGATGAGTATTCACCCACGAAAAAAATCAAACAGTTTCACACACAGACGAACCTTCCTTTCAGCCCTGGCAGTGACGAATAAAAAATTTATTGCCATTCTTGTGGGACGAATCTGGGGCTCAAACCTCAGCCAAAACTCAATAGACACAGCGAGGAGTGTCTGGTAAAAATTTCAGACCAAAATACCCAAGGAGTAAGGCGCAGTAAGTCCCAGACCGAGAGTGAACAAAACCGGTTTTCCGAAAACAAAACGTCCTGGCTTTTCTTCCCCGTATCTTCATTTAGTGGTTCGTTTATGGACGTTCCTCCTTGCCTGGGTGCAAACAACATACGAAAGTGCTTGTGTGAATTTTTTTCAGGGCAGTACGGACCCAGAATGAAATTGCAGAAATTAGGCCGGAATTTCACAAGTTTCGGTAGAGGATAGCCTTGGTTTTTACAAATTTCTGAAAAATTCTTCCGGAATGGTTTTTTGCTGAAATTCCACCCAAGAATCTCCACTGAATTTGGGACAAAACGGGACAAATTTAAGGTCAAACGGATGAGTATTCACCCACGAAAAAAATCAAACAGTTTCACACACAGACGAACCTTCCTTTCAGCCCTGGCAGTGACGAATAAAAAATTTATTGCCAATCTTGTGGGACGAATCTGGGGCTCAAACCTCAGCCAAAACTCAATAGACACAGTGAGGAGTGTCTGGTAAAAATTTCAGACCAAAATACCCAAGGAGTAAGGCGCAGTAAGTCCCAGACCGAGAGTGAACAAAACCGGTTTTCCGAAAACAAAACTTCCTGGCTTTTCTTCCCCGTATCTTCTTTTTGTGGTTCGTTTATGGACGTTCCTCCTTGCCTGGGTGCAAACAACATACGAAAGTGCTTGTGTGAATTTTTTTCAGGGCAGTACGGACCCATAATGAAATTGCAGAAATTAGGCCGGAATTTCACAAGTTTCGGTAGAGGATAGCCTTGGTTTTTACAAAATTTCTGAAAAATTCTTCCGGAATGGTTTTTTCCTGAAATTCCACCCAAGAATCTCCACTGAATTTGGGACAAAACGGGACAAATTTCAGGTCAAACGGATGAGTATTCACCCACGAAAAAAATCAAACAGTTTCACACACAGACGAACCTTCCTTTCAGCCCTGGCAGTGACGAATAAAAAATTTATTGCCAATCTTGTGGGACGAATCTGGGGCTCAAACCTCAGCCAAAACTCAATAGACACAGCGAGGAGTGTCTGGTAAAAATTTCAGACCAAAATACCCAAGGAGTAAGGCGCAGTAAGTCCCAGACCGAGAGTGAACAAAACCGGTTTTCCGAAAACAAAACGTCCTGGCTTTTCTTCCCCGTATCTTCATTTAGTGGTTCGTTTATGGACGTTCCTCCTTGCCTGGGTGCAAACAACATACGAAAGTGCTTGTGTGAATTTTTTTAAGGGCAGTACGGACCCAGAATGAAATTGCAGAAATTAGGCCGGAATTTCACAAGTTTCGGTAGAGGATAGCCTTGGTTTTTACAAAATTTCTGAAAAATTCTTCCGGAATGGTTTTTTGCTGAAATTCCACCCAAGAATCTCCACTGAATTTGGGACAAAACGGGACAAATTTCAGGTCAAACGGATGAGTATTCACCCACGAAAAAAATCAAACAATTTCACACACAGACGAACCTTCCTTTCAGCCCTGGCAGTGACGAATAAAAAATTTATTGCCAATCTTGTGGGACGAATCTGGGGCTCAAACCTCAGCCAAAACTCAATAGACACAGCGAGGAGTGTCTGGTAAAAATTTCAGACCAAAATACCCAAGGAGTAAGGCGCAGTAAGTCCCAGACCGAGAGTGAACAAAACCGGTTTTCCGAAAACAAAACGTCCTGGCTTTTCTTCCCCGTATCTTCATTTAGTGGTTCGTTTATGGACGTTCCTCCTTGCCTGGGTGCAAACAACATACGAAAGTGCTTGTGTGAATTTTTTTCAGGGCAGTACGGACCCAGAATGAAATTGCAGAAATTAGGCCGGAATTTCACAAGTTTCGGTAGAGGATAGCCTTGGTTTTTACAAAATTTCTGAAAAATTCTTCCGGAATGGTTTTTTCCTGAAATTCCACCCAAGAATCTCCACTGAATTTGGGACAAAACGGGACAAATTTCAGGTCAAACGGATGAGTATTCACCCACGAAAAAAATCAAACAGTTTCACACACAGACGAACCTTCCTTTCAGCCCTGGCAGTGACGAATAAAAAATTTATTGCCAATCTTGTGGGACGAATATGGGGCTCAAACCTCAGCCAAAACTCAATAGACACAGTGAGGAGTGTCTGGTAAAAATTTCAGACCAAAATACCCAAGGAGTAAGGCGCAGTAAGTCCCAGACCGAGAGTGAACAAAACCGGTTTTCCGAAAACAAAACTTCCTGGCTTTTCTTCCCCGTATCTTCTTTTTGTGGTTCGTTTATGGACGTTCCTCCTTGCCTGGGTGCTTACAACATACGAAAGTGCTTGTGTGAATTTTTTTCAGGGCAGTACGGACCCATAATGAAATTGCAGAAATTAGGCCGGAATTTCACAAATTTCGGTAGAGGATAGCCTTGGTTTTTACAAAATTTCTGAAAAATTCTTCCGGAATGGTTTTTTGCTGAAATTCCACCCAAGAATCTCCACTGAATTTGGGACAAAACGGGACAAATTTCAGGTCAAACGGATGAGTATTCACCCACGAAAAAAATCAAAACGTCCTGGCTTTTCTTCCCCGTATCTTCATTTAGTGGTTCGTTTATGGACGTTCCTCCTTGCCTGGGTGCAAACAACATACGAAAGTGCTTGTGTGAATTTTTTTCAGAGCAGTACGGACCCAGAATGAAATTGCAGAAATTAGGCCGGAATTTCACAAGTTTCGGTAGAGGATAGCCTTGGTTTTTACAAAATTTCTGAAAAATTCTTCCGGAATGGTTTTTTCCTGAAATTCCACCCAAGAATCTCCACTGAATTTGGGACAAATTTCAGGTCAAACGGATGAGTATTCACCCACGAAAAAAATCAAACAGTTTCACACACAGACGAACCTTCCTTTCAGCCCTGGCAGTGACGAATAAAAAATTTATTGCCATTCTTGTGGGACGAATCTGGGGCTCAAACCTCAGCCAAAACTCAATAGACACAGCGAGGAGTGTCTGGTAAAAATTTCAGACCAAAATACCCAAGGAGTAAGGCGCAGTAAGTCCCAGACCGAGAGTGAACAAAACCGGTTTTCCGAAAACAAAACGTCCTGGCTTTTCTTCCCCGTATCTTCATTTAGTGGTTCGTTTATGGACGTTCCTCCTTGCCTGGGTGCAAACAACATACGAAAGTGCTTGTGTGAATTTTTTTAAGGGCAGTACGGACCCAGAATGAAATTGCAGAAATTAGGCCGGAATTTCACAAGTTTCGGTAGAGGATAGCCTTGGTTTTTACAAAATTTCTGAAAAATTCTTCCGGAATGGTTTTTTCCTGAAATTCCACCCAAGAATCTCCACTGAATTTGGGACAAAACGGGACAAATTTCAGGTCAAACGGATGAGTATTCACCCACGAAAAAAATCAAACAGTTTCACACACAGACGAACCTTCCTTTCAGCCCTGGCAGTGACGAATAAAAAATTTATTGCCAATCTTGTGGGACGAATCTGGGGCTCAAACCTCAGCCAAAACTCAATAGACACAGCGAGGAGTGTCTGGTAAAAATTTCAGACCAAAATACCCAAGGAGTAAGGCGCAGTAAGTCCCAGACCGAGAGTGAACAAAACCGGTTTTCCGAAAACAAAACGTCCTGGCTTTTCTTCCCCGTATCTTCATTTAGTGGTTCGTTTATGGACGTTCCTCCTTGCCTGGGTGCAAACAACATACGAAAGTGCTTGTGTGAATTTTTTTCAGGGCAGTACGGACCCAGAATGAAATTGCAGAAATTAGGCCGGAATTTCACAAGTTTCGGTAGAGGATAGCCTTGGTTTTTACAAAATTTCTGAAAAATTCTTCCGGAATGGTTTTTTGCTGAAACTCCACCCAAGAATCTCCACTGAATTTGGGACAAAACGGGACAAATTTCAGGTCAAACGGATGAGTATTCACCCACGAAAAAAATCAAACAGTTTCACACACAGACGAACCTTCCTTTCAGCCCTGGCAGTGACGAATAAAAAATTTATTGCCAATCTTGTGGGACGAATCTGGGGCTCAAACCTCAGCCAAAACTCAATAGACACAGCGAGGAGTGTCTGGTAAAAATTTCAAACCAAAATACCCAAGGAGTAAGGCGCAGTAAGTCCCAGACCGAGAGAGAACAAAACCGGTTTTCCGAAAACAAAACGTCCTGGCTTTTCTTCCCCGTATCTTCATTTAGTGGTTCGTTTATGGACGTTCCTCCTTGCCTGGGTGCAAACAACATACGAAAGTGCTTGTGTGAATTTTTTTCAGGGCAGTACGGACCCATAATGAAATTGCAGAAATTAGGCCGGAATTTCACAAGTTTCGGTAGAGGATAGCCTTGGTTTTTACAAAATTTCTGAAAAATTCTTCCGGAATGGTTTTTTCCTGAAATTCCACCCAAGAATCTCCACTGAATTTGGGACAAAACGGGACAAATTTCAGGTCAAACGGATGAGTATTCACCCACGAAAAAAATCAAACAGTTTCACACACAGACGAACCTTCCTTTCAGCCCTGGCAGTGACGAATAAAAAATTTATTGCCATACTTGTGGGACGAATCTGGGGCTCAAACCTCAGCCAAAACTCAATAGACACAGCGAGGAGTGTCTGGTAAAAATTTCAAACCAAAATACCCAAGGAGTAAGGCGCAGTAAGTCCCAGACCGAGAGTGAACAAAACCGGTTTTCCGAAAACAAAACGTCCTGGCTTTTCTTCCCCGTATCTTCATTTAGTGGTTCGTTTATGGACGTTCCTCCTTGCCTGGGTGCAAACAACATACGAAAGTGCTTGTGTGAATTTTTTTCAGGGCAGTACGGACCCAGAATGAAATTGCAGAAATTAGGCCGGAATTTCACAAGTTTCGGTAGAGGATAGCCTTGGTTTTTACAAAATTTCTGAAAAATTCTTCCGGAATGGTTTTTTGCTGAAATTCCACCCAAGAATCTCCACTGAATTTGGGACAAAACGGGACAAATTTCAGGTCAAACGGATGAGTATTCACCCACGAAAAAAATCAAACAGTTTCACACACAGACGAACCTTCCTTTCAGCCCTGGCAGTGACGAATAAAAAATTTATTGCCAATCTTGTGGGACGAATCTGGGGCTCAAACCTCAGCCAAAACTCAATAGACACAGTGAGGAGTGTCTGGTAAAAATTTCAGACCAAAATACCCAAGGAGTAAGGCGCAGTAAGTCCCAAACCGAGAGTGAACAAAACCGGTTTTCCGAAAACAAAACTTCCTGGCTTTTCTTCCCCGTATCTTCTTTTTGTGGTTCGTTTATGGACGTTCCTCCTTGCCTGGGTGCAAACAACATACGAAAGTGCTTGTGTGAATTTTTTTCAGCGCAGTACGGACCCATAATGAAATTGCAGAAATTAGGCCGGAATTTCACAAGTTTCGGTAGAGGGATAGCCTTGGTTTTTACAAAATTTCTGAAAAATTCTTCCGGAATGGTTTTTTCCTGAAATTCCACCCAAGAATCTCCACTGAATTTGGGACAAAACGGGACAAATTTCAGGTCAAACGGATGAGTATTCACCCACGAAAAAAATCAAACAGTTTCACACACAGACGAACCTTCCTTTCAGCCCTGGCAGTGACGAATAAAAAATTTATTGCCAATCTTGTGGGACGAATCTGGGGCTCAAACCTCAGCCAAAACTCAATAGACACAGTGAGGAGTGTCTGGTAAAAATTTCAAACCAAAATACCCAAGGAGTAAGGCGCAGTAAGTCCCAGACCGAGAGAGAACAAAACCGGTTTTCCGAAAACAAAACGTCCTGGCTTTTCTTCCCCGTATCTTCATTTAGTGGTTCGTTTATGGACGTTCCTCCTTGCCTGGGTGCAAACAACATACGAAAGTGCTTGTGTGAATTTTTTTCAGCGCAGTACGGACCCAGAATGAAATTGCAGAAATTAGGCCGGAATTTCACAAGTTTCGGTAGAGGATAGCCTTGGTTTTTACACAATTTCTGAAAAATTCATCCGGAATGGTTTTTTGCTGAAATTCCACCCAAGAATCTCCACTCAATTTGGGACAAAACGGGACAAATTTCCGGTCAAACAGATGAGTATTCACCCACGAAAAAAATCAAACAGTTTCACACACAGACGAACCTTCCTTTCAGCCCTGGCAGTGACGAATAAAAAATTTATTGCCAATCTTGTGGGACGAATCTGGGGCTCAAACCTCAGCCAAAACTCAATAGACACAGTGAGGAGTGTCTGGTAAAAATTTCAGACCAAAATACCCAAGGAGTAAGGCGCAGTAAGTCCCAGACCGAGAGTGAACAAAACCGGTTTTCCGAAAACAAAACGTCCTGGCTTTTCTTCCCCGTATCTTCATTTAGTGGTTCGTTTATGGACGTTCCTCCTTGCCTGGGTGCAAACAACATACGAAAGTGCTTGTGTGAATTTTTTTCAGCGCAGTACGGACCCAGAATGAAATTGCAGAAATTAGGCCGGAATTTCACAAGTTTCGGTAGATATCGCCTTGGTTTTTACAAAATTTCTGAAAAATTCTTCCGGAATGGTTTTTTGCTGAAATTCCACCCAAGAATCTCCACTGAATTTGGGACAAAACGGGACAAATTTCAGGTCAAACGGATGAGTATTCACCCACGAAAAAAATCAAACAGTTTCACACACAGACGAACCTTCCTTTCAGCCCTGGCAGTGACGAATAAAAAATTTATTGCCAATCTTGTGGGACGAATCTGGGGCTCAAACCTCAGCCAAAACTCAATAGACACAGTGAGGAGTGTCTGGTAAAAATTTCAGACCAAAATACCCAAGGAGTAAGGCGCAGTAAGTCCCAGACCGAGAGTGAACAAAACCGGTTTTCCGAAAACAAAACGTTCTGGCTTTTCTTCCCCGTATCTTCATTTAGTGGTTCGTTTATGGACGTTCCTCCTTGCCTGGGTGCAAACAACATACGAAAGTGCTTGTGTGAATTTTTTTCAGCGCAGTACGGACCCAGAATGAAATTGCAGAAATTAGGCCGGAATTTCACAAGTTTCGGTAGATATCGCCTTGGTTTTTACAAAATTTCTGAAAAATTCTTCCGGAATGGTTTTTTGCTGAAATTCCACCCAAGAATCTCCACTGAATTTGGGACAAAACGGGACAAATTTCAGGTCAAACGGATGAGTATTCACCCACGAAAAAAATCAAACAGTTTCACACACAGACGAACCTTCCTTTCAGCCCTGGCAGTGACGAATAAAAAATTTATTGCCAATCTTGTGGGACGAATCTGGGGCTCAAACCTCAGCCAAAACTCAATAGACACAGTGAGGAGTGTCTGGTAAAAATTTCAGACCAAAATACCCAAGGAGTAAGGCGCAGTAAGTCCCAGACCGAGAGTGAACAAAACCGGTTTTCCGAAAACAAAACGTCCTGGCTTTTCTTCCCCGTATCTTCATTTAGTGGTTCGTTTATGGACGTTCCTCCTTGCCTGGGTGCAAACAACATACGAAAGTGCTTGTGTGAATTTTTTTCAGCGCAGTACGGACGCATAATGAAATTGCAGAAATTAGGCCGGAATTTCACAAGTTTCGGTAGAGGATAGCCTTGGTTTTTACAAAATTTCTGAAAAATTCTTCCGGAATGGTTTTTTCCTGAAATTCCACCCAAGAATCTCCACTGAATTTGGGACAAAACGGGACAAATTTCAGGTCAAACGGATAAGTATTCACCCACGAAAAAAATCAAACAGTTTCACACACAGACGAACCTTCCTTTCAGCCCTGGCAGTGACAAATAAAAAATTTATTGCCAATCTTGTGGGACGAATCTGGGGCTCAAACCTCAGCCAAAACTCAATAGACACAGCGAGGAGTGTCTGGTAAAAATTTCAGACCAAAATACCCAAGGAGTAAGGCGCAGTAAGTCCCAGACCGAGAGTGAACAAAACCGGTTTTCCGAAAACAAAACGTCCTGGCTTTTCTTCCCCGTATCTTCATTTAGTGGTTCGTTTATGGACGTTCCTCCTTGCCTGGGTGCAAACAACATACGAAAGTGCTTGTGTGAATTTTTTTCAGCGCAGTACGGACCCAGAATGAAATTGCAGAAATTAGGCCGGAATTTCACAAGTTTCGGTAGATATCGCCTTGGTTTTTACAAAATTTCTGAAAAATTCTTCCGGAATGGTTTTTTGCTGAAATTCCACCCAAGAATCTCCACTGAATTTGGGACAAAACGGGACAAATTTCAGGTCAAACGGATGAGTATTCACCCACGAAAAAAATCAAACAGTTTCACACACAGACGAACCTTCCTTTCAGCCCTGGCAGTGACGAATAAAAAATTTATTGCCAATCTTGTGGGACGAATCTGGGGCTCAAACCTCAGCCAAAACTCAATAGACACAGTGAGGAGTGTCTGGTAAAAATTTCAGACCAAAATACCCAAGGAGTAAGGCGCAGTAAGTCCCAGACCGGGAGTGAACAAAACCGGTTTTCCGAAAACAAAACGTCCTGGCTTTTCTTCCCCGTATCTTCATTTAGTGGTTCGTTTATGGACGTTCCTCCTTGCCTGGGTGCAAACAACATAAGAAAGTGCTTGTGTGAATTTTTTTCAGCGCAGTACGGACCCAGAATGAAATTGCAGAAATTAGGCCGGAATTTCACAAGTTTCGGTAGATATCGCCTTGGTTTTTACACATTTTCTGAAAAATTCTTCCGGAATGGTTTTTTGCTGAAATTCCACCCAAGAATCTCCACTGAATTTGGGACAAAACGGGACAAATTTCAGGTCAAACGGATGAGTATTCACCCACGAAAAAAATCAAACAGTTTCACACACAAACGAACCTTCCTTTCAGCCCTGGCAGTGACGAATAAAAAATTTATTGCCAATCTTGTGGGACGAATCTGGGGCTCAAACCTCAGCCAAAACTCAATAGACACAGTGAGGAGTGTCTGGTAAAAATTTCAGACCAAAATACCCAAGGAGTAAGGCGCAGTAAGTCCCAGACCGAGAGTGAACAAAACCGGTTTTCCGAAAACAAAACGTCCTGGCTTTTCTTCCCCGTATCTTCATTTAGTGGTTCGTTTATGGACGTTCCTCCTTGCCTGGGTGCAAACAACATACGAAATGGCTTGTGTGAATTTTTTTCAGCGCAGTACGGACGCAGAATGAAATTGTAGAAATTAGGCCGGAATTTCACAAGTTTCGGTAGAGGATAGCCTTGGTTTTTACAAAATTTCTGAAAAATTCTTCCGGAATGGTTTTTTGCTGAAATTCCACCCAAGAATCTCCACTGAATTTGGGACAAAACGGGACAAATTTCACGTCAAACGGATGAGTATTCACCCACGAAAAAAATCAAACAGTTTCACACACAGACGAACCTTCCTTTCAGCCCTGGCAGTGACGAATAAAAAATTTATTGCCAATCTTGTGGGACGAATCTGGGGCTCAAACCTCAGCCAAAACTCAATAAACACAGTGAGGAGTGTCTGGTAAAAATTTCAGACCAAAATACCCAAGGAGTAAGGCGCAGTAAGTCCCAGACCGAGAGTGAACAAAACCGGTTTTCCGAAAACAAAACGTCCTGGCTTTTCTTCCCCGTATCTTCATTTAGTGGTTCGTTTATGGACGTTCCTCCTTGCCTGGGTGCAAACAACATACGAAAGTGCTTGTGTGAATTTTTTTCAGCGCAGTACGGACGCATAATGAAATTGCAGAAATTAGGCCGGAATTTCACAAGTTTCGGTAGAGGATAGCCTTGGTTTTTACAAAATTTCTGAAAAATTCTTCCGGAATGGTTTTTTCCTGAAATTCCACCCAAGAATCTCCACTGAATTTGGGACAAAACGGGACAAATTTCAGGTCAAACGGATGAGTATTCACCCACGAAAAAAATCAAACAGTTTCACACACAGACGAACCTTCCTTTCAGCCCTGGCAGTGACAAATAAAAAATTTATTGCCAATCTTGTGGGACGAATCTGGGGCTCAAACCTCAGCCAAAACTCAATAGACACAGCGAGGAGTGTCTGGTAAAAATTTCAGACCAAAATACCCAAGGAGTAAGGCGCAGTAAGTCCCAGACCGAGAGTGAACAAAACCGGTTTTCCGAAAACAAAACGTCCTGGCTTTTCTTCCCCGTATCTTCATTTAGTGGTTCGTTTATGGACGTTCCTCCTTGCCTGGGTGCAAACAACATACGAAAGTGCTTGTGTGAATTTTTTTCAGCGCAGTACGGACCCAGAATGAAATTGCAGAAATTAGGCCGGAATTTCACAAGTTTCGGTAGATATCGCCTTGGTTTTTACAAAATTTCTGAAAAATTCTTCCGGAATGGTTTTTTGCTGAAATTCCACCCAAGAATCTCCACTGAATTTGGGACAAAACGGGACAAATTTCAGGTCAAACGGATGAGTATTCACCCACGAAAAAAATCAAACAGTTTCACACACAGACGAACCTTCCTTTCAGCCCTGGCAGTGACGAATAAAAAATTTATTGCCAATCTTGTGGGACGAATCTGGGGCTCAAACCTCAGCCAAAACTCAATAGACACAGTGAGGAGTGTCTGGTAAAAATTTCAGACCAAAATACCCAAGGAGTAAGGCGCAGTAAGTCCCAGA
Organism: Phaseolus vulgaris; assembly: GCF_051622355.1. NCBI lineage: Eukaryota > Viridiplantae > Streptophyta > Magnoliopsida > Fabales > Fabaceae > Phaseolus > Phaseolus vulgaris. The sequence goes on along the minus strand of NC_143508.1, from coordinate 54,095,737 downwards.
CCGAGAGTGAACAAAACCGGTTTTCCGAAAACAAAACGTCCTGGCTTTTCTTCCCCGTATCTTCATTTAGTGGTTCGTTTATGGACGTTCCTCCTTGCCTGGGTGCAAACAACATAAGAAAGTGCTTGTGTGAATTTTTTTCAGCGCAGTACGGACCCAGAATGAAATTGCAGAAATTAGGCCGGAATTTCACAAGTTTCGGTAGATATCGCCTTGGTTTTTACACATTTTCTGAAAAATTCTTCCGGAATGGTTTTTTGCTGAAATTCCACCCAAGAATCTCCACTGAATTTGGGACAAAACGGGACAAATTTCAGGTCAAACGGATGAGTATTCACCCACGAAAAAAATCAAACAGTTTCACACACAAACGAACCTTCCTTTCAGCCCTGGCAGTGACGAATAAAAAATTTATTGCCAATCTTGTGGGACGAATCTGGGGCTCAAACCTCAGCCAAAACTCAATAGACACAGTGAGGAGTGTCTGGTAAAAATTTCAGACCAAAATACCCAAGGAGTAAGGCGCAGTAAGTCCCAGACCGAGAGTGAACAAAACCGGTTTTCCGAAAACAAAACGTCCTGGCTTTTCTTCCCCGTATCTTCATTTAGTGGTTCGTTTATGGACGTTCCTCCTTGCCTGGGTGCAAACAACATACGAAATGGCTTGTGTGAATTTTTTTCAGCGCAGTACGGACGCAGAATGAAATTGTAGAAATTAGGCCGGAATTTCACAAGTTTCGGTAGAGGATAGCCTTGGTTTTTACAAAATTTCTGAAAAATTCTTCCGGAATGGTTTTTTGCTGAAATTCCACCCAAGAATCTCCACTGAATTTGGGACAAAACGGGACAAATTTCACGTCAAACGGATGAGTATTCACCCACGAAAAAAATCAAACAGTTTCACACACAGACGAACCTTCCTTTCAGCCCTGGCAGTGACGAATAAAAAATTTATTGCCAATCTTGTGGGACGAATCTGGGGCTCAAACCTCAGCCAAAACTCAATAAACACAGTGAGGAGTGTCTGGTAAAAATTTCAGACCAAAATACCCAAGGAGTAAGGCGCAGTAAGTCCCAGACCGAGAGTGAACAAAACCGGTTTTCCGAAAACAAAACGTCCTGGCTTTTCTTCCCCGTATCTTCATTTAGTGGTTCGTTTATGGACGTTCCTCCTTGCCTGGGTGCAAACAACATACGAAAGTGCTTGTGTGAATTTTTTTCAGCGCAGTACGGACCCAGAATGAAATTGCAGAAATTAGGCTGGAATTTCACAAGTTTCGGTAGAGGATAGCCTTTGTTTTTACAAAATTTCTGAAAAATTCTTCCGGAATGGTTTTTTCCTGAAATTCCACCCAAGAATCTCCACTGAATTTGGGACAAAACGGGACAAATTTCAGGTCAAACGGATGAGTATTCACCCAGGAAAAAAATCAAACAGTTTCACACACAGACGAACCTTCCTTTCAGCCCTGGCAGTGACAAATAAAAAATTTATTGCCAATCTTGTGGGACGAATCTGGGGCTCAAACCTCAGCCAAAACTCAATAGACACAGTGAGGAGTGTCTGGTAAAAATTTCAGACCAAAATACCCAAGGAGTAAGGCGCAGTAAGTCCCAGACCGAGAGTGAACAAAACCGGTTTTCCGAAAACAAAACGTCCTGGCTTTTCTTCCCCGTATCTTCATTTAGTGGTTCGTTTATGGACGTTCCTCCTTGCCTGGGTGCAAACAACATACGAAAGTGCTTGTGTGAATTTTTTTCAGCGCAGTACGGACCCAGAATGAAATTGCAGAAATTAGGCTGGAATTTCACAAGTTTCGGTAGAGGATAGCCTTTGTTTTTACAAAATTTCTGAAAAATTCTTCCGGAATGGTTTTTTCCTGAAATTCCACCCAAGAATCTCCACTGAATTTGGGACAAAACGGGACAAATTTCAGGTCAAACGGATGAGTATTCACCCACGAAAAAAATCAAACAGTTTCACACACAGACGAACCTTCCTTTCAGCCCTGGCAGTGACGAATAAAAAATTTATTGCCAATCTTGTGGGACGAATCTGGGGCTCAAACCTCAGCCAAAACTCAATAGACACAGTGAGGAGTGTCTGGTAAAAATTTCAGACCAAAATACCCAAGGAGTAAGGCGCAGTAAGTCCCAGACCGAGAGTGAACAAAACCGGTTTTCCGAAAACAAAACGTCCTGGCTTTTCTTCCCCGTATCTTCATTTAGTGGTTCGTTTATGGACGTTCCTCCTTGCCTGGGTGCAAACAACATAAGAAAGTGCTTGTGTGAATTTTTTTCAGCGCAGTACGGACCCAGAATGAAATTGCAGAAATTAGGCCGGAATTTCACAAGTTTCGGTAGATATCGCCTTGGTTTTTACACAATTTCTGAAAAATTCTTCCGGAATGGTTTTTTGCTGAAATTCCACCCAAGAATCTCCACTGAATTTGGGACAAAACGGGACAAATTTCAGGTCAAACGGATGAGTATTCACCCACGAAAAAAATCAAACAGTTTCACACACAAACGAACCTTCCTTTCAGCCCTGGCAGTGACGAATAAAAAATTTATTGCCAATCTTGTGGGACGAATCTGGGGCTCAAACCTCAGCCAAAACTCAATAGACACAGTGAGGAGTGTCTGGTAAAAATTTCAGACCAAAATACCCAAGGAGTAAGGCGCAGTAAGTCCCAGACCGAGAGTGAACAAAACCGGTTTTCCGAAAACAAAACGTCCTGGCTTTTCTTCCCCGTATCTTCATTTAGTGGTTCGTTTATGGACGTTCCTCCTTGCCTGGGTGCAAACAACATACGAAATGGCTTGTGTGAATTTTTTTCAGCGCAGTACGGACGCAGAATGAAATTGTAGAAAGTAGGCCGGAATTTCACAAGTTTCGGTAGAGGATAGCCTTGGTTTTTACAAAATTTCTGAAAAATTCTTCCGGAATGGTTTTTTGCTGAAATTCCACCCAAGAATCTCCACTGAATTTGGGACAAAACGGGACAAATTTCACGTCAAACGGATGAGTATTCACCCACGAAAAAAATCAAACAGTTTCACACACAGACGAACCTTCCTTTCAGCCCTGGCAGTGACGAATAAAAAATTTATTGCCAATCTTGTGGGACGAATCTGGGGCTCAAACCTCAGCCAAAACTCAATAAACACAGTGAGGAGTGTCTGGTAAAAATTTCAGACCAAAATACCCAAGGAGTAAGGCGCAGTAAGTCCCAGACCGAGAGTGAACAAAACCGGTTTTCCGAAAACAAAACGTCCTGGCTTTTCTTCCCCGTATCTTCATTTAGTGGTTCGTTTATGGACGTTCCTCCTTGCCTGGGTGCAAACAACATACGAAAGTGCTTGTGTGAATTTTTTTCAGCGCAGTATGGACCCAGAATGAAATTGCAGAAATTAGGCCGGAATTTCACAAGTTTCGGTAGAGGATAGCCTTGGTTTTTACAAAATTTCTGAAAAATTCTTCTGGAATGGTTTTTTCCTGAAATTCCACCCAAGAATGATGGAGATCAAGCCCAAGAGAACATGGAGGCCACTCATCAAGCTCAAGAAGAGGTGGAGGCACAAATGGAGGACGCCCATGGAGGTCAAAGTCCACCTCAAAGGATTACAAGAAGCATGTTCAAAGCTTTGGGAGCTAGAGGACATTTATTTTCTCTTTTTGTAGTTTCTTTAGTTGAAGGTGCTTAAAGGGAAACCTTAGAAACCTCTTTTGTTATAGCATCTTTTAGGCTTTAGTTAGGAGCTTTAGGGGGGTGTATTAGTAGATAGGTGTAGGAGTAGAATAGGGGGTGCCAAAGTGAAGGAAAGGATCACACCTTCCTTGCTTTGCAAATAGGCGCCGGTTCTAGTTTGATTTGGAGGGAATTTTGAATTGTTTTAGCTTTCATTTTTCAGCACCTTAGGCTATAAATAGAGGTGCCTTCCTTGTAAATTTCAGATTTGAATTTATCTAAAGAAACTATACTCAAAATTGGAGTGAGCATTTGGAGAGCTTTTGAGCCTTCTACTCTAGTCTTATCTTGAAGGACCATGGTTTCCTCAAGTGGCGGCTTGCACACTCATCTAGGAGCATCCATACTTCTAGTGGCGTGATCATCCAACCATTCTTCCATCTTCATGAGCATTCTCTTCTCCTTCCTTTCTTCTTCTTCAATTGTTCATGTTGCCTTGTGTTTTGAGTTGTTGTTAGTTTCGGTTCTTCCAATTTCCAGCACCTATATTCTGTTTTTGTTTCTTAATTCTGTTCGGTACAATTGTTTGTGGTTTATTTCTGTTCGGTCTTCTCTTTTTTAGTTTCCTTTGTTGATTCAATTTGACAATATTTGGTTCATCCAAATGAGTTTGGGATTTGGTACTTGTTATTGGTGAGTTCTTGACTTAGAACCATGATCCAACTCTAAGAAAGTGCCTCTATATTTTCCAGCTCAAGGTGATTCCTAAAAATGTCAAGAATCTTGTTCTATGTGGCTATTGGAATCACATCAAAGAATCTCCACTGAATTTGGGACAAAACGGGACAAATTTCAGGTCAAACGGATGAGTATTCACCCACGAAAAAAATCAAACAGTTTCACACACAGACGAACCTTCCTTTCAGCCCTGGCAGTGACGAATAAAAAATTTATTGCCAATCTTGTGGGACGAATCTGGGGCCCAAACCTCAGCCAAAACTCAATAGACACAGTGACGAGTGTCTGGTAAAAATTTCAGACCAAAATACCCAAGGAGTAAGGCGCAGTAAGTCCCAGACCGAGAGTGAACAAAACCGGTTTTCCGAAAACAAAACGTCCTGGCTTTTCTTCCCCGTATCTTCATTTAGTGGTTCGTTTATGGACGTTCCTCCTTGCCTGGGTGCAAACAACATACGAAAGTGCTTGTGTGAATTTTTTTAAGGGCAGTACGGACCCAGAATGAAATTGCAGAAATTAGGCCGGAATTTCACAAGTTTCGGTAGAGGATAGCCTTGGTTTTTACAAAATTTCTGAAAAATTCTTCCGGAATGGTTTTTTCCTGAAATTCCACCCAAGAATCTCCACTGAATTTGGGACAAAACGGGACAAATTTCAGGTCAAACGGATGAGTATTCACCCACGAAAAAAATCAAACAGTTTCACACACAGACGAACCTTCCTTTCAGCCCTGGCAGTGACGAATAAAAAATTTATTGCCAATCTTGTGGGACGAATCTGGGGCTCAAACCTCAGCCAAAACTCAATAGACACAGCGAGGAGTGTCTGGTAAAAATTTCAGACCAAAATACCCAAGGAGTAAGGCGCAGTAAGTCCCAGACCGAGAGTGAACAAAACCGGTTTTCCGAAAACAAAACGTCCTGGCTTTTCTTCCCCGTATCTTCATTTAGTGGTTCGTTTATGGACGTTCCTCCTTGCCTGGGTGCAAACAACATACGAAAGTGCTTGTGTGAATTTTTTTCAGGGCAGTACGGACCCAGAATGAAATTGCAGAAATTAGGCCGGAATTTCACAAGTTTCGGTAGAGGATAGCCTTGGTTTTTACAAAATTTCTGAAAAATTCTTCCGGAATGGTTTTTTGCTGAAACTCCACCCAAGAATCTCCACTGAATTTGGGACAAAACGGGACAAATTTCAGGTCAAACGGATGAGTATTCACCCACGAAAAAAATCAAACAGTTTCACACACAGACGAACCTTCCTTTCAGCCCTGGCAGTGACGAATAAAAAATTTATTGCCAATCTTGTGGGACGAATCTGGGGCTCAAACCTCAGCCAAAACTCAATAGACACAGCGAGGAGTGTCTGGTAAAAATTTCAAACCAAAATACCCAAGGAGTAAGGCGCAGTAAGTCCCAGACCGAGAGAGAACAAAACCGGTTTTCCGAAAACAAAACGTCCTGGCTTTTCTTCCCCGTATCTTCATTTAGTGGTTCGTTTATGGACGTTCCTCCTTGCCTGGGTGCAAACAACATACGAAAGTGCTTGTGTGAATTTTTTTCAGGGCAGTACGGACCCATAATGAAATTGCAGAAATTAGGCCGGAATTTCACAAGTTTCGGTAGAGGATAGCCTTGGTTTTTACAAAATTTCTGAAAAATTCTTCCGGAATGGTTTTTTCCTGAAATTCCACCCAAGAATCTCCACTGAATTTGGGACAAAACGGGACAAATTTCAGGTCAAACGGATGAGTATTCACCCACGAAAAAAATCAAACAGTTTCACACACAGACGAACCTTCCTTTCAGCCCTGGCAGTGACGAATAAAAAATTTATTGCCATACTTGTGGGACGAATCTGGGGCTCAAACCTCAGCCAAAACTCAATAGACACAGCGAGGAGTGTCTGGTAAAAATTTCAAACCAAAATACCCAAGGAGTAAGGCGCAGTAAGTCCCAGACCGAGAGTGAACAAAACCGGTTTTCCGAAAACAAAACGTCCTGGCTTTTCTTCCCCGTATCTTCATTTAGTGGTTCGTTTATGGACGTTCCTCCTTGCCTGGGTGCAAACAACATACGAAAGTGCTTGTGTGAATTTTTTTCAGGGCAGTACGGACCCAGAATGAAATTGCAGAAATTAGGCCGGAATTTCACAAGTTTCGGTAGAGGATAGCCTTGGTTTTTACAAAATTTCTGAAAAATTCTTCCGGAATGGTTTTTTGCTGAAATTCCACCCAAGAATCTCCACTGAATTTGGGACAAAACGGGACAAATTTCAGGTCAAACGGATGAGTATTCACCCACGAAAAAAATCAAACAGTTTCACACACAGACGAACCTTCCTTTCAGCCCTGGCAGTGACGAATAAAAAATTTATTGCCAATCTTGTGGGACGAATCTGGGGCTCAAACCTCAGCCAAAACTCAATAGACACAGTGAGGAGTGTCTGGTAAAAATTTCAGACCAAAATACCCAAGGAGTAAGGCGCAGTAAGTCCCAAACCGAGAGTGAACAAAACCGGTTTTCCGAAAACAAAACTTCCTGGCTTTTCTTCCCCGTATCTTCTTTTTGTGGTTCGTTTATGGACGTTCCTCCTTGCCTGGGTGCAAACAACATACGAAAGTGCTTGTGTGAATTTTTTTCAGCGCAGTACGGACCCATAATGAAATTGCAGAAATTAGGCCGGAATTTCACAAGTTTCGGTAGAGGGATAGCCTTGGTTTTTACAAAATTTCTGAAAAATTCTTCCGGAATGGTTTTTTCCTGAAATTCCACCCAAGAATCTCCACTGAATTTGGGACAAAACGGGACAAATTTCAGGTCAAACGGATGAGTATTCACCCACGAAAAAAATCAAACAGTTTCACACACAGACGAACCTTCCTTTCAGCCCTGGCAGTGACGAATAAAAAATTTATTGCCAATCTTGTGGGACGAATCTGGGGCTCAAACCTCAGCCAAAACTCAATAGACACAGTGAGGAGTGTCTGGTAAAAATTTCAAACCAAAATACCCAAGGAGTAAGGCGCAGTAAGTCCCAGACCGAGAGAGAACAAAACCGGTTTTCCGAAAACAAAACGTCCTGGCTTTTCTTCCCCGTATCTTCATTTAGTGGTTCGTTTATGGACGTTCCTCCTTGCCTGGGTGCAAACAACATACGAAAGTGCTTGTGTGAATTTTTTTCAGCGCAGTACGGACCCAGAATGAAATTGCAGAAATTAGGCCGGAATTTCACAAGTTTCGGTAGAGGATAGCCTTGGTTTTTACACAATTTCTGAAAAATTCATCCGGAATGGTTTTTTGCTGAAATTCCACCCAAGAATCTCCACTCAATTTGGGACAAAACGGGACAAATTTCCGGTCAAACAGATGAGTATTCACCCACGAAAAAAATCAAACAGTTTCACACACAGACGAACCTTCCTTTCAGCCCTGGCAGTGACGAATAAAAAATTTATTGCCAATCTTGTGGGACGAATCTGGGGCTCAAACCTCAGCCAAAACTCAATAGACACAGTGAGGAGTGTCTGGTAAAAATTTCAGACCAAAATACCCAAGGAGTAAGGCGCAGTAAGTCCCAGACCGAGAGTGAACAAAACCGGTTTTCCGAAAACAAAACGTCCTGGCTTTTCTTCCCCGTATCTTCATTTAGTGGTTCGTTTATGGACGTTCCTCCTTGCCTGGGTGCAAACAACATACGAAAGTGCTTGTGTGAATTTTTTTCAGCGCAGTACGGACCCAGAATGAAATTGCAGAAATTAGGCCGGAATTTCACAAGTTTCGGTAGATATCGCCTTGGTTTTTACAAAATTTCTGAAAAATTCTTCCGGAATGGTTTTTTGCTGAAATTCCACCCAAGAATCTCCACTGAATTTGGGACAAAACGGGACAAATTTCAGGTCAAACGGATGAGTATTCACCCACGAAAAAAATCAAACAGTTTCACACACAGACGAACCTTCCTTTCAGCCCTGGCAGTGACGAATAAAAAATTTATTGCCAATCTTGTGGGACGAATCTGGGGCTCAAACCTCAGCCAAAACTCAATAGACACAGTGAGGAGTGTCTGGTAAAAATTTCAGACCAAAATACCCAAGGAGTAAGGCGCAGTAAGTCCCAGACCGAGAGTGAACAAAACCGGTTTTCCGAAAACAAAACGTTCTGGCTTTTCTTCCCCGTATCTTCATTTAGTGGTTCGTTTATGGACGTTCCTCCTTGCCTGGGTGCAAACAACATACGAAAGTGCTTGTGTGAATTTTTTTCAGCGCAGTACGGACCCAGAATGAAATTGCAGAAATTAGGCCGGAATTTCACAAGTTTCGGTAGATATCGCCTTGGTTTTTACAAAATTTCTGAAAAATTCTTCCGGAATGGTTTTTTGCTGAAATTCCACCCAAGAATCTCCACTGAATTTGGGACAAAACGGGACAAATTTCAGGTCAAACGGATGAGTATTCACCCACGAAAAAAATCAAACAGTTTCACACACAGACGAACCTTCCTTTCAGCCCTGGCAGTGACGAATAAAAAATTTATTGCCAATCTTGTGGGACGAATCTGGGGCTCAAACCTCAGCCAAAACTCAATAGACACAGTGAGGAGTGTCTGGTAAAAATTTCAGACCAAAATACCCAAGGAGTAAGGCGCAGTAAGTCCCAGACCGAGAGTGAACAAAACCGGTTTTCCGAAAACAAAACGTCCTGGCTTTTCTTCCCCGTATCTTCATTTAGTGGTTCGTTTATGGACGTTCCTCCTTGCCTGGGTGCAAACAACATACGAAAGTGCTTGTGTGAATTTTTTTCAGCGCAGTACGGACGCATAATGAAATTGCAGAAATTAGGCCGGAATTTCACAAGTTTCGGTAGAGGATAGCCTTGGTTTTTACAAAATTTCTGAAAAATTCTTCCGGAATGGTTTTTTCCTGAAATTCCACCCAAGAATCTCCACTGAATTTGGGACAAAACGGGACAAATTTCAGGTCAAACGGATGAGTATTCACCCACGAAAAAAATCAAACAGTTTCACACACAGACGAACCTTCCTTTCAGCCCTGGCAGTGACAAATAAAAAATTTATTGCCAATCTTGTGGGACGAATCTGGGGCTCAAACCTCAGCCAAAACTCAATAGACACAGCGAGGAGTGTCTGGTAAAAATTTCAGACCAAAATACCCAAGGAGTAAGGCGCAGTAAGTCCCAGACCGAGAGTGAACAAAACCGGTTTTCCGAAAACAAAACGTCCTGGCTTTTCTTCCCCGTATCTTCATTTAGTGGTTCGTTTATGGACGTTCCTCCTTGCCTGGGTGCAAACAACATACGAAAGTGCTTGTGTGAATTTTTTTCAGCGCAGTACGGACCCAGAATGAAATTGCAGAAATTAGGCCGGAATTTCACAAGTTTCGGTAGATATCGCCTTGGTTTTTACAAAATTTCTGAAAAATTCTTCCGGAATGGTTTTTTGCTGAAATTCCACCCAAGAATCTCCACTGAATTTGGGACAAAACGGGACAAATTTCAGGTCAAACGGATGAGTATTCACCCACGAAAAAAATCAAACAGTTTCACACACAGACGAACCTTCCTTTCAGCCCTGGCAGTGACGAATAAAAAATTTATTGCCAATCTTGTGGGACGAATCTGGGGCTCAAACCTCAGCCAAAACTCAATAGACACAGTGAGGAGTGTCTGGTAAAAATTTCAGACCAAAATACCCAAGGAGTAAGGCGCAGTAAGTCCCAGACCGGGAGTGAACAAAACCGGTTTTCCGAAAACAAAACGTCCTGGCTTTTCTTCCCCGTATCTTCATTTAGTGGTTCGTTTATGGACGTTCCTCCTTGCCTGGGTGCAAACAACATAAGAAAGTGCTTGTGTGAATTTTTTTCAGCGCAGTACGGACCCAGAATGAAATTGCAGAAATTAGGCCGGAATTTCACAAGTTTCGGTAGATATCGCCTTGGTTTTTACACATTTTCTGAAAAATTCTTCCGGAATGGTTTTTTGCTGAAATTCCACCCAAGAATCTCCACTGAATTTGGGACAAAACGGGACAAATTTCAGGTCAAACGGATGAGTATTCACCCACGAAAAAAATCAAACAGTTTCACACACAAACGAACCTTCCTTTCAGCCCTGGCAGTGACGAATAAAAAATTTATTGCCAATCTTGTGGGACGAATCTGGGGCTCAAACCTCAGCCAAAACTCAATAGACACAGTGAGGAGTGTCTGGTAAAAATTTCAGACCAAAATACCCAAGGAGTAAGGCGCAGTAAGTCCCAGACCGAGAGTGAACAAAACCGGTTTTCCGAAAACAAAACGTCCTGGCTTTTCTTCCCCGTATCTTCATTTAGTGGTTCGTTTATGGACGTTCCTCCTTGCCTGGGTGCAAACAACATACGAAATGGCTTGTGTGAATTTTTTTCAGCGCAGTACGGACGCAGAATGAAATTGTAGAAATTAGGCCGGAATTTCACAAGTTTCGGTAGAGGATAGCCTTGGTTTTTACAAAATTTCTGAAAAATTCTTCCGGAATGGTTTTTTGCTGAAATTCCACCCAAGAATCTCCACTGAATTTGGGACAAAACGGGACAAATTTCACGTCAAACGGATGAGTATTCACCCACGAAAAAAATCAAACAGTTTCACACACAGACGAACCTTCCTTTCAGCCCTGGCAGTGACGAATAAAAAATTTATTGCCAATCTTGTGGGACGAATCTGGGGCTCAAACCTCAGCCAAAACTCAATAAACACAGTGAGGAGTGTCTGGTAAAAATTTCAGACCAAAATACCCAAGGAGTAAGGCGCAGTAAGTCCCAGACCGAGAGTGAACAAAACCGGTTTTCCGAAAACAAAACGTCCTGGCTTTTCTTCCCCGTATCTTCATTTAGTGGTTCGTTTATGGACGTTCCTCCTTGCCTGGGTGCAAACAACATACGAAAGTGCTTGTGTGAATTTTTTTCAGCGCAGTACGGACGCATAATGAAATTGCAGAAATTAGGCCGGAATTTCACAAGTTTCGGTAGAGGATAGCCTTGGTTTTTACAAAATTTCTGAAAAATTCTTCCGGAATGGTTTTTTCCTGAAATTCCACCCAAGAATCTCCACTGAATTTGGGACAAAACGGGACAAATTTCAGGTCAAACGGATGAGTATTCACCCACGAAAAAAATCAAACAGTTTCACACACAGACGAACCTTCCTTTCAGCCCTGGCAGTGACAAATAAAAAATTTATTGCCAATCTTGTGGGACGAATCTGGGGCTCAAACCTCAGCCAAAACTCAATAGACACAGCGAGGAGTGTCTGGTAAAAATTTCAGACCAAAATACCCAAGGAGTAAGGCGCAGTAAGTCCCAGACCGAGAGTGAACAAAACCGGTTTTCCGAAAACAAAACGTCCTGGCTTTTCTTCCCCGTATCTTCATTTAGTGGTTCGTTTATGGACGTTCCTCCTTGCCTGGGTGCAAACAACATACGAAAGTGCTTGTGTGAATTTTTTTCAGCGCAGTACGGACCCAGAATGAAATTGCAGAAATTAGGCCGGAATTTCACAAGTTTCGGTAGATATAGCCTTTGTTTTTACAAAATTTCTGAAAAATTCTTCCGGAATGGTTTTTTCCTGAAATTCCACCCAAGAATCTCCACTGAATTTGGGACAAAACGGGACAAATTTCAGGTCAAACGGATGAGTATTCACCCAGGAAAAAAATCAAACAGTTTCACACACAGACGAACCTTCCTTTCAGCCCTGGCAGTGACGAATAAAAAATTTATTGCCAATCTTGTGGGACGAATCTGGGGCTCAAACCTCAGCCAAAACTCAATAGACACAGTGAGGAGTGTCTGGTAAAAATTTCAGACCAAAATACCCAAGGAGTAAGGCGCAGTAAGTCCCAGACCGAGAGTGAACAAAACCGGTTTTCCGAAAACAAAACGTCCTGGCTTTTCTTCCCCGTATCTTCATTTAGTGGTTCGTTTATGGACGTTCCTCCTTGCCTGGGTGCAAACAACATAAGAAAGTGCTTGTGTGAATTTTTTTCAGCGCAGTACGGACCCAGAATGAAATTGCAGAAATTAGGCCGGAATTTCACAAGTTTCGGTAGATATCGCCTTGGTTTTTACACATTTTCTGAAAAATTCTTCCGGAATGGTTTTTTGCTGAAATTCCACCCAAGAATCTCCACTGAATTTGGGACAAAACGGGACAAATTTCAGGTCAAACGGATGAGTATTCACCCACGAAAAAAATCAAACAGTTTCACACACAAACGAACCTTCCTTTCAGCCCTGGCAGTGACGAATAAAAAATTTATTGCCAATCTTGTGGGACGAATCTGGGGCTCAAACCTCAGCCAAAACTCAATAGACACAGTGAGGAGTGTCTGGTAAAAATTTCAGACCAAAATACCCAAGGAGTAAGGCGCAGTAAGTCCCAGACCGAGAGTGAACAAAACCGGTTTTCCGAAAACAAAACGTCCTGGCTTTTCTTCCCCGTATCTTCATTTAGTGGTTCGTTTATGGACGTTCCTCCTTGCCTGGGTGCAAACAACATACGAAATGGCTTGTGTGAATTTTTTTCAGCGCAGTACGGACGCAGAATGAAATTGTAGAAATTAGGCCGGAATTTCACAAGTTTCGGTAGAGGATAGCCTTGGTTTTTACAAAATTTCTGAAAAATTCTTCCGGAATGGTTTTTTGCTGAAATTCCACCCAAGAATCTCCACTGAATTTGGGACAAAACGGGACAAATTTCACGTCAAACGGATGAGTATTCACCCACGAAAAAAATCAAACAGTTTCACACACAGACGAACCTTCCTTTCAGCCCTGGCAGTGACGAATAAAAAATTTATTGCCAATCTTGTGGGACGAATCTGGGGCTCAAACCTCAGCCAAAACTCAATAAACACAGTGAGGAGTGTCTGGTAAAAATTTCAGACCAAAATACCCAAGGAGTAAGGCGCAGTAAGTCCCAGACCGAGAGTGAACAAAACCGGTTTTCCGAAAACAAAACGTCCTGGCTTTTCTTCCCCGTATCTTCATTTAGTGGTTCGTTTATGGACGTTCCTCCTTGCCTGGGTGCAAACAACATACGAAAGTGCTTGTGTGAATTTTTTTCAGCGCAGTACGGACCCAGAATGAAATTGCAGAAATTAGGCTGGAATTTCACAAGTTTCGGTAGAGGATAGCCTTTGTTTTTACAAAATTTCTGAAAAATTCTTCCGGAATGGTTTTTTCCTGAAATTCCACCCAAGAATCTCCACTGAATTTGGGACAAAACGGGACAAATTTCAGGTCAAACGGATGAGTATTCACCCAGGAAAAAAATCAAACAGTTTCACACACAGACGAACCTTCCTTTCAGCCCTGGCAGTGACAAATAAAAAATTTATTGCCAATCTTGTGGGACGAATCTGGGGCTCAAACCTCAGCCAAAACTCAATAGACACAGTGAGGAGTGTCTGGTAAAAATTTCAGACCAAAATACCCAAGGAGTAAGGCGCAGTAAGTCCCAGACCGAGAGTGAACAAAACCGGTTTTCCGAAAACAAAACGTCCTGGCTTTTCTTCCCCGTATCTTCATTTAGTGGTTCGTTTATGGACGTTCCTCCTTGCCTGGGTGCAAACAACATACGAAAGTGCTTGTGTGAATTTTTTTCAGCGCAGTACGGACCCAGAATGAAATTGCAGAAATTAGGCTGGAATTTCACAAGTTTCGGTAGAGGATAGCCTTTGTTTTTACAAAATTTCTGAAAAATTCTTCCGGAATGGTTTTTTCCTGAAATTCCACCCAAGAATCTCCACTGAATTTGGGACAAAACGGGACAAATTTCAGGTCAAACGGATGAGTATTCACCCACGAAAAAAATCAAACAGTTTCACACACAGACGAACCTTCCTTTCAGCCCTGGCAGTGACGAATAAAAAATTTATTGCCAATCTTGTGGGACGAATCTGGGGCTCAAACCTCAGCCAAAACTCAATAGACACAGTGAGGAGTGTCTGGTAAAAATTTCAGACCAAAATACCCAAGGAGTAAGGCGCAGTAAGTCCCAGACCGAGAGTGAACAAAACCGGTTTTCCGAAAACAAAACGTCCTGGCTTTTCTTCCCCGTATCTTCATTTAGTGGTTCGTTTATGGACGTTCCTCCTTGCCTGGGTGCAAACAACATAAGAAAGTGCTTGTGTGAATTTTTTTCAGCGCAGTACGGACCCAGAATGAAATTGCAGAAATTAGGCCGGAATTTCACAAGTTTCGGTAGATATCGCCTTGGTTTTTACACAATTTCTGAAAAATTCTTCCGGAATGGTTTTTTGCTGAAATTCCACCCAAGAATCTCCACTGAATTTGGGACAAAACGGGACAAATTTCAGGTGAAACGGATGAGTATTCACCCACGAAAAAAATCAAACAGTTTCACACACAAACGAACCTTCCTTTCAGCCCTGGCAGTGACGAATAAAAAATTTATTGCCAATCTTGTGGGACGAATCTGGGGCTCAAACCTCAGCCAAAACTCAATAGACACAGTGAGGAGTGTCTGGTAAAAATTTCAGACCAAAATACCCAAGGAGTAAGGCGCAGTAAGTCCCAGACCGAGAGTGAACAAAACCGGTTTTCCGAAAACAAAACGTCCTGGCTTTTCTTCCCCGTATCTTCATTTAGTGGTTCGTTTATGGACGTTCCTCCTTGCCTGGGTGCAAACAACATACGAAATGGCTTGTGTGAATTTTTTTCAGCGCAGTACGGACGCAGAATGAAATTGTAGAAAGTAGGCCGGAATTTCACAAGTTTCGGTAGAGGATAGCCTTGGTTTTTACAAAATTTCTGAAAAATTCTTCCGGAATGGTTTTTTGCTGAAATTCCACCCAAGAATCTCCACTGAATTTGGGACAAAACGGGACAAATTTCACGTCAAACGGATGAGTATTCACCCACGAAAAAAATCAAACAGTTTCACACACAGACGAACCTTCCTTTCAGCCCTGGCAGTGACGAATAAAAAATTTATTGCCAATCTTGTGGGACGAATCTGGGGCTCAAACCTCAGCCAAAACTCAATAAACACAGTGAGGAGTGTCTGGTAAAAATTTCAGACCAAAATACCCAAGGAGTAAGGCGCAGTAAGTCCCAGACCGAGAGTGAACAAAACCGGTTTTCCGAAAACAAAACGTCCTGGCTTTTCTTCCCCGTATCTTCATTTAGTGGTTCGTTTATGGACGTTCCTCCTTGCCTGGGTGCAAACAACATACGAAAGTGCTTGTGTGAATTTTTTTCAGCGCAGTATGGACCCAGAATGAAATTGCAGAAATTAGGCCGGAATTTCACAAGTTTCGGTAGAGGATAGCCTTGGTTTTTACAAAATTTCTGAAAAATTCTTCTGGAATGGTTTTTTCCTGAAATTCCACCCAAGAATGATGGAGATCAAGCCCAAGAGAACATGGAGGCCACTCATCAAGCTCAAGAAGAGGTGGAGGCACAAATGGAGGACGCCCATGGAGGTCAAAGTCCACCTCAAAGGATTACAAGAAGCATGTTCAAAGCTTTGGGAGCTAGAGGACATTTATTTTCTCTTTTTGTAGTTTCTTTAGTTGAAGGTGCTTAAAGGGAAACCTTAGAAACCTCTTTTGTTATAGCATCTTTTAGGCTTTAGTTAGGAGCTTTAGGGGGGTGTATTAGTAGATAGGTGTAGGAGTAGAATAGGGGGTGCCAAAGTGAAGGAAAGGATCACACCTTCCTTGCTTTGCAAATAGGCGCCGGTTCTAGTTTGATTTGGAGGGAATTTTGAATTGTTTTAGCTTTCATTTTTCAGCACCTTAGGCTATAAATAGAGGTGCCTTCCTTGTAAATTTCAGATTTGAATTTATCTAAAGAAACTATACTCAAAATTGGAGTGAGCATTTGGAGAGCTTTTGAGCCTTCTACTCTAGTCTTATCTTGAAGGACCATGGTTTCCTCAAGTGGCGGCTTGCACACTCATCTAGGAGCATCCATACTTCTAGTGGCGTGATCATCCAACCATTCTTCCATCTTCATGAGCATTCTCTTCTCCTTCCTTTCTTCTTCTTCAATTGTTCATGTTGCCTTGTGTTTTGAGTTGTTGTTAGTTTCGGTTCTTCCAATTTCCAGCACCTATATTCTGTTTTTGTTTCTTAATTCTGTTCGGTACAATTGTTTGTGGTTTATTTCTGTTCGGTCTTCTCTTTTTTAGTTTCCTTTGTTGATTCAATTTGACAATATTTGGTTCATCCAAATGAGTTTGGGATTTGGTACTTGTTATTGGTGAGTTCTTGACTTAGAACCATGATCCAACTCTAAGAAAGTGCCTCTATATTTTCCAGCTCAAGGTGATTCCTAAAAATGTCAAGAATCTTGTTCTATGTGGCTATTGGAATCACATCAAAGAATCTCCACTGAATTTGGGACAAAACGGGACAAATTTCAGGTCAAACGGATGAGTATTCACCCACGAAAAAAATCAAACAGTTTCACACACAGACGAACCTTCCTTTCAGCCCTGGCAGTGACGAATAAAAAATTTATTGCCAATCTTGTGGGACGAATCTGGGGCCCAAACCTCAGCCAAAACTCAATAGACACAGTGACGAGTGTCTGGTAAAAATTTCAGACCAAAATACCCAAGGAGTAAGGCGCAGTAAGTCCCAGACCGAGAGTGAACAAAACCGGTTTTCCGAAAACAAAACGTCCTGGCTTTTCTTCCCCGTATCTTCATTTAGTGGTTCGTTTATGGACGTTCCTCCTTGCCTGGGTGCAAACAACATACGAAAGTGCTTGTGTGAATTTTTTTCAGCGCAGTACGGACCCAGAATGAAATTGCAGAAATTAGGCTGGAATTTCACAAGTTTCGGTAGAGGATAGCCTTGGTTTTTACAAAATTTCTGAAAAATTCTTCCGGAATGGTTTTTTCCTGAAATTCCACCCAAGAATCTCCACTGAATTTGGGACAAAACGGGACAAATTTCAGGTCAAACGGATGAGTATTCACCCACGAAAAAAATCAAACAGTTTCACACACAGACGAACCTTCCTTTCAGCCCTGGCAGTGACGAATAAAAAATTTATTGCCAATCTTGTGGGACGAATCGGGGGCTCAAACCTCAGCCAAAACTCAATAGACACAGTGACGAGTGTCTGGTAAAAATTTCAGACCAAAATACCCAAGGAGTAAGGCGCAGTAAGTCCCAGACCGAGAGTGAACAAAACCGGTTTTCCGAAAACAAAACGTCCTGGCTTTTCTTCCCCGTATCTTCATTTAGTGGTTCGTTTATGGACGTTCCTCCTTGCCTGGGTGCAAACAACATACGAAAGTGCTTGTGTGAATTTTTTTCGCGCAGTACGGACCCAGAATGAAATTGCAGAAATTAGGCCGGAATTTCACAAGTTTCGGTAGAGGAGATAGCCTTGGTTTTTACAAAATTTCTGAAAAATTCTTCCGGAATGGTTTTTTCCTGAAATTCCACCCAAGAATCTCCACTGAATTTGGGACAAAACGGGAGAAATTTCTGGTCAAACGGATGAGTATTCACCCACGAAAAAAATCAAACAGTTTCACACACAGACGAACCTTCCTTTTAGCCCTGACAGTGACGAATAAAAAATTTATTGCCAATGTTGTGGGACGAATCTAGGGCTCAAACCTCAGCCAAAACTCAATAGACACAGTGAGGAGTGTCTGGTTAAAATTTCAGACCAAAATACCCAAGGAGTAAGGCGCAGTATGTCCCAGACCGAGAGTGAACCAAACCGGTTTTCCGAAAACAAAACCTCCTGGCTTTTATTCCCCGTATCTTCATTTAGTGGTTCGTTTATGGACGTTCCTCCTTGCCTGGGTGCAAACAACATACGAAAGTGCTTGTGTGAATTTTTTTCAGCGCAGTACGGACCCAGAATGAAATTGCAGAAATTAGGCTGGAATTTCACAAGTTTCGGTAGAGGATAGCCTTGGTTTTTACAAAATTTCTGAAAAATTCTTCCGGAATGGTTTTTTCCTGAAATTCCACCCAAGAATCTCCAATGAATTTGGGACAAAACGGGACAAATTTCAGGTCAAACGGATGAGTATTCACCCACGAAAAAAATCAAACAGTATCACACACAGACGAACCTTCCTTTCAGCCCTGGCAGTGACGAATAAAAAATTTATTGCCAATCTTGTGGGACGAATCTGGGGCTCAAACCTCAGCCAAAACTCAATAGACACAGTGAAGAGTGTCTGGTAAAAATTTCGGACCAAAATACCCAAGGAGTAAGGCGCAGTAAGTCCCAGACCGAGAGTGAACCAAACCGATTTTCCGAAAACAAAACGTCCTGGCTTTTCATCCCCGTATCTTCATTTAGTGGTTCGTTTATGGACGTTCCTCCTTGCCTGGGTGCAAACAACATACGAAAGTGCTTGTGTGAATTTCTTTCAGCGCAGTACGGACCCAGAATGAAATTGCAGAAATTAGGCTGGAATTTCACAAGTTTCGGTAGAGGATAGCCTTGGTTTTTACAAAATTTCTGAAAAATTCTTCCGGAATGGTTTTTTCCTGAAATTCCACCCAAGAATCTCCACTGAATTTGGGACAAAACGGGACAAATTTCAGGTCAAACGGATGAGTATTCACCCACGAAAAAAATCAAACAGTTTCACACACAGACGAACCTTCCTTTCAGCCCTGGCAGTGACGAATAAAAAATTTATTGCCAATCTTGTGGGACGAATCTGGGGCTCAAACCTCAGCCAAAACTGAATAGACACAGTGAGGAGTGTCTGGTAAATATTTCAGACCAAAATACCCAAGGAGTAAGGCGCAGTAAGTCCCAGACCGAGAGTGAACCAAACCGGTTTTCCGAAAACAAAACTTCCTGGCTTTTCTTCCCCGTATCTTGTTTTAGTGGTTCGTTTATGGACATTCCTCCTTGCCTGAGTGCAAACAACATACGAAAGTGCTTGTGTGAATTTTTTTCAGCGCAGTACGGACCCAGAATGAAATTGCAGAAATTAGGCTGGAATTTTACAAGTTTCGGTAGAGGATAGCCTTGGTTTTTACAAAATTTCTGAAAAATTCTTCCAGAATGGTTTTTTCCTGAAATTCCACCCAAGAATCTCCACTGAATTTGGGACAAAACTGGGCAAATTTCAGGTCAAACGGATGAGTATTCACCCACGAAAAAAATCAAACAGTTTCACACACAGACGAACCTTCCTTTCAGCCCTGGTAGTGACGAATAAAAAATTTATTGCCAATCTTGTGGGACGAATCTGGGGCTCAACCCTCAGCCAAAACTCAATAGACACAGTGAAGAGTGTCTGGTAAAAATTTCAGACCAAAATACCCAAGGAGTAAGGCGCAATAAGTCCCAGACCGAGAGTGAACAAAACCAGTTTTCCGAAAACAAAACGTCCTGGCTTTTCTTCCCCGTATCTTCATTTAGTGGTTCGTTTATGGACGTTCCTCCTTGCCTGGGTGCAAACAACATACGAAAGTGCTTGTGTGAATTTTTTTCAGCGCAGTACGGACCCAGAATGAAATTGCAGAAATTAGGCTGGAATTTCACAAGTTTCGGTAGAGGATAGCCTTGGTTTTTACAAAATTTCAAAAAAATTCTTCCAGAATGGTTTTTTCCTGAAATTCCACCCAAGAATCTCCACTGAATTTGGGACAAAACTGGGCAAATTTCAGGTCAAACGGATGAGTATTCACCCACGAAAAAAATCAAACAGTTTCACACACAGACGAACCTTCCTTTCAGCCCTGGCAGTGACGAATAAAAAATTTATTGCCAATCTTGTGGGACGAATCTGGGGCTCAACCCTCAGCCAAAACTCAATAGACACAGTGACGAATGCCTGGTAAAAATTTCAGACCAAAATATCCAAGGAGTAAGGCGTAGTAAGTCCCAGACCGAGAGTGGACAAAACCGGTTTTCCGAAAACAAAACGTCCTGGCTTTTCTTTCCCGTATCTTCCTTTTGTGATTCGTTTATGGGCGTGCCTCCTTGCCTGGATGCAAACAGCACACGAAAGTGCCTGTGGAATTTTTTTCAGCGCAATACGGACCCAGAATGAAATTGCAGAAATTAGGCCCGAATTTCACAAGTTTCGGTAGAGGATAGCCTTGGTTTTGCACAAAATTTCAGAAAATTCTCCCGGAATATTTTTTCCTGAAATTGCACCCAAGAATCTCCACTGAATTTGGGAAAAAACACGACAAAATTCAGGTCAAACGGATGAGTATTCACCCACGAAAAAAATCAAACAGTTTCACACACAGACGAACCTTCCTTTCAGCCCTGGCAGTGACGAATAAAAAATTTATTCCCAATCTTGTCGGACGAATCTGGGGCTCAAACCTCAGCCAAAACTCAATAGACACAGTGAAGAGTGTCTGGTAAAAATTTCGGACCAAAATACCCAAGGAGTAAGGCACAGTAAGTCCCAGACCGAGAGTGAACAAAACCGGTTTTCCGAAAACAAAACGTCCTGGCTTTTCTTCCCCGTATCTTCATTTAGTGGTTCGTTTATGGACGTTCCTCCTTGCCTGGGTGCAAACAACATACGAAAGTGCTTGTGTGAATTTTATTCAGCGCAGTACGGACCCAGAATGAAATTGTAGAAATTAGGCCGGAATTTCACAAGTTTCGGTAGAGGATAACCTTGGTTTTTACAAAATTTCTGAAAAATTCTTCCGGAATGGTTTTTTCCTGAAATTCCACCCAAGAATCTCCACTGAATTTGGGACAAAACGGGACAAATTTCAGGTCAAACGGATGAGTATTCACCGACGAAAAAAATCAAACAGTTTCACACACAGACGAACCTTCCTTTCAGCCCTGGCAGTGACGAATAAAAAATTTATTCCCAATCTTGTCGGACGAATCTGGGGCTCAAACCTCAGCCAAAACTCAATAGACACAGTGAAGAGTGTCTGGTAAAAATTTCGGACCAAAATACCCAAGGAGTAAGGCACAGTAAGTCCCAGAACGAGAGTGAACCAAACCGGTTTTCCGAAAACAAAACGTCCTGGCTTTTATTCCCCGTATCTTCATTTAGTGGTTCGTTTATGGACGTTCCTCCTTGCCTGGGTGCAAACAACATACGAAAGTGCTTGTGTGAATTTTTTTCAGCGCAGTACGGACCCAGAATGAAATTGCAGAAATTAGGCTGGAATTTCACAAGTATCGGTAGAGGATAGCCTTGGTTTTTACAAAATTTCTGAAAAATTCTTCCAGAATGGTTTTTTCCTGAAATTCCACCCAAGAATCGCCACTGAATTTGGGACAAAACGGGACAAATTTCAGGTCAAACGGATGAGTATTCACCCACGAAAAAAATCAAACAGTTTCACACACAGACGAACCTCCTTTCAGCCCTGGCAGTGACGAATAAAAAATTTATTGCCAATCTTGTGGGACGAATCTGGGGCTCAACCCTCAGCCAAAACTCAATAGAAACAGTGAAGAGTGTCTGGTAAAAATTTCGGACCAAAATACCCAAGGAGTAAGGCGCAGTAAGTCCCAGACCGAGAGTGAACAAAACCAGTTTTCCGAAAACAAAACGTCCTGGCTTTTCTTCCCCGTATCTTCATTTAGTGGTTCGCTTATGGACGTTCTTCCTTGCCTGGGTGAAAACAACATACGAAAGTGCTTGTGTGAATTTTTTTCATCACAGTACGGACCCAGAATGAAATTGCAGAAATTAGGCTGGAATTTCACAAGTATCGGTAGAGGATAGCCTTGGTTTTTACAAAATTTTTGAAAAATTCTTCCAGAATGGTTTTTTCCTGAAATTCCACCCAAGAATCGCCACTGAATTTGGGACAAAACGGGACAAATTTCAGGTCAAACGGATGAGTATTCACCCACGAAAAAAATCAAACAGTTTCACACACAGACGAACCTTCCTTTCAGCCCTGGCAGTGACGAATAAAAAATTTATTGCCAATCTTGTGGGACGAATCTGGGGCTCAACCCTCAGCCAAAACTCAATAGACACAGTGAAGAGTGTCTGGTAAAAATTTCGGACCAAAATACCCAAGGAGTAAGGCGCAGTAAGTCCCAGACCGAGAGTGAACAAAACCGGTTTTCCGAAAACAAAACGTCCTGGCTTTTCTTCCCCGTATCTTCATTTAGTGGTTCGTTTATGGACGTTCCTCCTTGCCTGGGTGCAAACAACATACGAAAGTGCTTTTGTGAATTTTTTTCAGCGCAGTACGGACCCAGAATGAAATTGCAGAAATTAGGCTGGAATTTCACAAGTTTCGGTAGAGGATAGCCTTGGTTTTTACAAAATTTCTGAAAAATTCTTCCAGAATGGTTTTTTCCTGAAATTCCACCCAAGAATCTCCACTGAATTTGGGACAAAACTGGGCAAATTTCAGGTCAAACGGATAAGTATTCACCCACGAAAAAAATCAAACAGTTTCACACACAGACGAACCTTCCTTTCAGCCCTGGCAGTGACGAATAAAAAATTTATTGCCAATCTTGTGGGACGAATCTGGGGCTCAACCCTCAGCCAAAACTCAATAGACACAGTGAAGAGTGTCTGGTAAAAATTTCAGACCAAAATACCCAAGGAGTAAGGCGCAGTAAGTCCCAGACCGAGAGTGAACAAAACCGGTTTTCCGAAAACAAAACGTCCTGGCTTTTCTTCCCCGTATCTTCATTTAGTGGTTCGCTTATGGACCTTTTTCCTTGCCTGGGTGCAAACAACATACGAAAGTGCTTGTGTGAATTTTTTTCAGCGCAATACGGACCCAGAATGAAATTGCAGAAATTAGGCCGGAATTTCACAAGTTTCGGTAGTGGATAGCCTTGGTTTTTACAAAATTTCTGAAAAATTCTTCCGAAATGGTTTTTTGCTGAAATTCCACCCAAGAATCTCCACTGAATTTGGGACAAAACGGGACAAATTTCAGGTCAAACGGATGAGTATTCACCCACGAAAAAAATCAAACAGTTTCACACACAGACGAACCTTCCTTTCAGCCCTGGCAGTGACGAATAAAAAATTTATTGCCAATCTTGTGGGACGAATCTGGGGCTCAACCCTAAGCCAAAACTCAATAGACAAAGTGACGAGTGTCTGGTAAAATTTCAGACCAAAATACCCAAGGAGTAAGGCGCAGTAAGTCCCAGACCGAGAGTGAACAAAACCGGTTTTCCGAAAACAAAACGTCCTGGCTTTTCTTCCCCGTATCTTCATTTAGTGGTTCGTTTATGGACGTTCCTCCTTGCCTGGGTGCAAACAACATACGAAAGTGCTTGTGTGAATTTTTTTCAGCGCAGTACGGACCCAGAATGAAATTGGAGAAATTAGGCCGGAATTTCACAAGTTTCGGTAGAGGATAGCCTTGGTTTTTACAAAATTTCTGAAAAATTCTTCCGAAATGGTTTTTTCCTGAAATTCCACCCAAGAATCTCCACTGAATTTGGGACAAAACGGGACAAATTTCAGGTCAAACGGATGAGTATTCACCCACGAAAAAAATCAAACAGTTTCACACACAGACGAACCTTCCTTTCAGCCCTGGCAATGACGAATAAAAAATTTATTACCAATCTTGTGGGACGAATCTGGGGCTCAAACCTCAGCCAAAACTCAATAGACACAGTGAAGAGTGTCTGGTAAAAATTTCGGACCAAAATACCCAAGGAGTAAGGCGCAGTAAGTCCTAGACCAAGAGTGAAGCAAACCGGTTTTCCGAAAACAAAACGTCCTGGCTTTTATTCCCCGTATCTTCATTTAGTTGTTCGTTTATGGACGTTCCTCCTTGCCTGGGTGCAAACAACATACGAAAGTGCTTGTGTGAATTTTTTTCAGCGCAGTACGGACCCAGAATGAAATTGCAGAAATTAGGCTGGAATTTCACAAGTTTCGGTAGAGGATAGCCTTGGTTTTTACAAAATTTCTGAAAAATTCTTCCAGAATGGTTTTTTCCTGAAATTCCACCCAAGAATCTCCACTGAATTTGGGACAAAACTGGGCAAATTTCAGGTCAAACGGATGAGTATTCACCCACGAAAAAAATCAAACAGTTTCACACACAGACGAACCTTCCTTTCAGCCCTGGCAGTGACGAATAAAAAATTTATTGCCAATCTTGTGGGACGAATCTGGGGCTCAACCCTCAGCCAAAACTCAATAGACACAGTGAAGAGTGTCTGGTAAAAATTTCAGACCAAAATACCCAAGGAGTAAGGCGCAGTAAGTCCCAGACCGAGAGTGAACAAAACCAGTTTTCCGAAAACAAAACGTCCTGGCTTTTCTTCCCCGTATCTTCATTTAGTGGTTCGCTTATGGACGTTCTTCCTTGCCTGGGTGAAAACAACATACGAAAGTGCTTGTGTGAATTTTTTTCAGCGCAGTACGGACCCAGAATGAAAATGCAGAAATTAGGCTGGAATTTCACAAGTATCGGTAGAGGATAGCCTTGGTTTTTACAAAATTTCTGAAAAATTCTTCCAGAATGGTTTTTTCCTGAAATTCCACCCAAGAATCGCCACTGAATTTGGGACAAAACGGGACAAATTTCAGGTCAAACGGATGAGTATTCACCCACGAAAAAAATCAAACAGTTTCACACACAGACGAACCTTCCTTTCAGCCCTGGCAGTGACGAATAAAAAATTTATTGCCAATCTTGTGGGACGAATCTGGGGCTCAACCCTCAGCCAAAACTCAATAGACACAGTGAAGAGTGTCTGGTAAAAATTTCGGACCAAAATACCCAAGGAGTAAGGCGCAGTAAGTCCCAGACCGAGAGTGAACAAAACCGGTTTTCCGAAAACAAAACGTCCTGGCTTTTCTTCCCCGTATCTTTATTTAGTGGTTCGCTTATGGACGTTCTTCCTTGCCTGGGTGCAAACAACATACGAAAGTGCTTGTGTGAATTTTTTTCAGCGCAGTACGGACCCAGAATGAAATTGCAGAAATTAGTCTGGAATTTCACAAGTTTCGGTAGAGGATAGCCTTGGTTTTTACAAAATTTCTGAAAAATTCTTCCAGAATGGTTTTTTCCTGCAATTCCACCCAAGAATCTCCACTGAATTTGGGAAAAAACACGACAAAATTCAGGTCAAACGGATGAGTATTCACCCACGAAAAAAATCAAACAGTTTCACACACAGACGAACCTTCCTTTCAGCCCTGGCAGTGACGAATAAAAAATTTATTGCCAATCTTGTGGGACGAATCTGGGGCTCAACCCTCAGCCAAAACTCAATAGACACAGTGAAGAGTGTCTGGTAAAAATTTCAGACCAAAATACCCAAGGAGTAAGGCGCAGTAAGTCCCAGACCGAGAGTGAACAAAACCGGTTTTCCGAAAACAAAACGTCCTGGCTTTTCTTCCCCGTATCTTTATTTAGTGGTTCGCTTATGGACGTTCTTCCTTGCCTGGGTGCAAACAACATACGAAAGTGCTTGTGTGAATTTTTTTCAGGGCAGTACGGACCCAGAATGAAATTGCAGAAATTAGGCCGGAATTTCACAAGTTTCGGTAGTGGATAGCCTTGGTTTTTACAAAATTTCTGAAAAATTCTTCCGAAATGGTTTTTTGCTGAAATTCCACCCAAGAATCTCCACTGAATTTGGGACAAAACGGGACAAGTTTCAGGTCAAACGGATGAGTATTCACCCACGAAAAGAATCAAACAGTTTCACACACAGACGAACCTTCCTTTCAGCCCTGGCAATGACGAATAAAAAATTTATTGCCAATCTTGTGGGACGAATCTGGGGCTCAAACCTCAGCCAAAACTCAATAGACACAGTGAAGAGTGTCTGGTAAAAATTTCGGACCAAAATACCCAAGGAGTAAGGCGCAGTAAGTCCCAGACCGAGAGTGAACCAAACCGGTTTTCCGAAAACAAAACGTCCTGGCTTTTATTCCCCGTATCTTCATTTAGTGGTTCGTTTATGGACGTTCCTCCTTGCCTGGGTGCAAACAACATACGAAAGTGCTTGTGTGAATTTTTTACAGCGCAGTACGAACCCAGAATGAAATTCCAGAAATTAGGCTGGAATTTCACAAGTATCGGTAGAGGATAGCCTTGGTTTTTACAAAATTTTTGAAAAATTCTTCCAGAATGGTTTTTTCCTGAAATTCCACCCAAGAATCGCCACTGAATTTGGGACAAAACGGGACAAATTTCAGGTCAAACGGATGAGTATTCACCCACGAAAAAAATCAAACAGTTTCACACACAGACGAACCTTCCTTTCAGCCCTGGCAGTGACGAATAAAAAATTTATTGCCAATCTTGTGGGACGAATCTGGGGCTCAACCCTCAGCCAAAACTCAATAGACACAGTGAAGAGTGTCTGGTAAAAATTTCGGACCAAAATACCCAAGGAGTAAGGCGCAGTAAGTCCCAGACCGAGAGTGAACAAAACCGGTTTTCCGAAAACAAAACGTCCTGGCTTTTCTTCCCCGTATCTTCATTTAGTGGTTCGTTTATGGACGTTCCTCCTTGCCTGGGTGCAAACAACATACGAAAGTGCTTGTGTGAATTTTATTCAGCGCAGTACGGACCCAGAATGAAATTGTAGAAATTAGGCCGGAATTTCACAAACCTTGGTTTTTACAAAATTTCTGAAAAATTCTTCCGGAATGGTTTTTTCCTGAAATTCCACCCAAGAATCTCCACTGAATTTGGGACAAAACGGGACAAATTTCAGGTCAAACGGATGAGTATTCACCGACTAAAAAAATCAAACAGTTTCACACACAGACGAACCTTCCTTTCAGCCCTGGCAGTGACGAATAAAAAATTTATTCCCAATCTTGTCGGACGAATCTGGGGCTCAAACCTCAGCCAAAACTCAATAGACACAGTGAAGAGTGTCTGGTAAAAATTTCGGACCAAAATACCCAAGGAGTAAGGCACAGTAAGTCCCAGACCGAGAGTGAACCAAACCGGTTTTCCGAAAACAAAACGTCCTGGCTTTTATTCCCCGTATCTTCATTTAGTGGTTCGTTTACTGACGTTCCTCCTTGCCTGGGTGCAAACAACATACGGAAGTGCTTGTGTGAATTTTTTTCAGCGCAGTACGGACCCAGAATGAAATTGCAGAAATTAGGCCGGAATTTCACAAGTTTCGGTAGAGGATAGCCTTGGTTTTTACAAAATTTCTGAAAAATTCTTCTGGAATGGTTTTTTGCTGAAATTCCTCCCAAGAATCTCCACTGAATTTGGGACAAAGCGGGACAAGTTTCAGGTCAAACGGATGAGTATTCACCCACGAAAAGAATCAAACAGTTTCGCACACAAACGAACCTTCCTTTCAGCCCTGGCAGTGACGAATAAAAAATTTATTGCCAATCCCGTGGGACGAATCCGGGGCTCAAACCTCAGCCAAAACTCAATAGACACAGTGACGAATGTCCGGTAAAAATTTCAGACCAAAATACCCAAGGAGTAAGGCGCAGTAAGTCCCAGACCGAGAGTGAACAAAACCGGTTTTCCGAAAACAAAACGTCCTGGCTTTTCTTCCCCGTATCTTCTTTCTTTGATCCGTTTATGGACGTTCCTCCTTGCCTGGGTGCAAACAACATACGGAAGTGCTTGTGTGAATTTTTTTCAGCGCAGTACGGACCCATAATGAAATTGCAGAAATTAGGCCGGAATTTCACAAGTTTCGGTAGAGGATAGCCTTGGTTTTTACAAAATTTCTGAAAAATTCTTCCGGAATGGTTTTTTGCTGAAATTCCACCCAAGAATCTCCACTGAATTTGGGACAAAGCAGGACAAGTTTCAGGTCAAACGGATGAGTATTCACCCACGAAAAGAATCAAACAGTTTCGCACACAAACGAACCTTCCTTTCAGCCCTGGCAGTGACGAATAAAAAATTTATTGCCAATCCTGTGGGACGAATCTGGGGCTCAAACCTCAGCCAAAACTCAATAGACACAGTGACGAATGTCCAGTAAAAATTTCAGGCCAAAATACCCAAGGAGTAAGGCGCAGTAAGTCCCAGACCGAGAGTGAACAAAACCGGTTTTCCGAAAACAAAACGTCCTGGCTTTTCTTCCCCGTATCTTCTTTCTGTGATCCGTTTATGGACGTTCCTCCTTGCCTGGGTGCAAACAACATACGGAAGTGCTTGTGTGAATTTTTTTCAGCGCAGTACGGACCCATAATGAAATTGCAGAAATTAGGCCGGAATTTCACAAGTTTCGGTAGAGGATAGCCTTGGTTTTTACAAAATTTCTGAAAAATTCTTCCGGAATGGTTTTTTGCTGAAATTCCACCCAAGAATCTCCACTGAATTTGGGACAAAACGGGACAAGTTTCAGGTCAAACGGATGAGTATTCACCCACGAAAAGAATCAAACAGTTTCGCACACAAACGAACCTTCCTTTCAGCCCTGGCAGTGACGAATAAAAAATTTATTGCCAATCCTGTGGGACGAATCTGGGGCTCAAACCTCAGCCAAAACTCAATAGACACAGTGACGAATGTCCGGTAAAAATTTCAGACCAAAATACCCAAGGAGTAAGGCGCAGTAAGTCCCAGACCGAGAGTGAACAAAACCGGTTTTCCGAAAACAAAACGTCCTGGCTTTTCTTCCCCGTATCTTCTTTCTGTGATCCGTTTATGGACGTTCCTCCTTGCCTGGGTGCAAACAACATACGGAAGTGCTTGTGTGAATTTTTTTCAGCGCAGTACGGACCCAGAATGAAATTGCAGAAATTAGGCCGGAATCTCACAAGTTTCGGTAGAGGATAGCCTTGGTTTTTACAAAATTTCTGAAAAATTCTTCCGGAATGGTTTTTTGCTGAAATTCCACCCAAGAATCTCCACTGAATTTGGGACAAAGCGGGACAAGTTTCAGGTCAAACGGATGAGTATTCACCCACGAAAAGAATCAAACAGTTTCGCACACAAACGAACCTTCCTTTCAGCCCTGGCAGTGACGAATAAAAAATTTATTGCCAATCCTCTGGGACGAATCTGGGGCTCAAACCTCAGCCAAAACTCAATAGACACAGTGACGAAAGTCCGGTAAAAATTTCAGACCAAAATACCGAAGGAGTAAGGCGCAGTAAGTCCCATACAGAGAGTGAACAAAACCGGTTTTCCGAAAACAAAACGTCCTGGCTTTTCTTCCCCGTATCTTCTTTCTGTGATCCGTTTATGGACGTTCCTCCTTGCCTGGATGCAAACAACATACGGAAGTGCTTGTGTGAATTTTTTTCTGCGCAGTACGGACCCAGAATGAAATTGCAGAAATTAGGCCGGAATTACACAAGTTTCGGTAGAGGATAGCCTTGGTTTTTACAAAATTTCTGAAAAATTCTTCCGGAATGGTTCTTTGCTGATATTCCACCCAAGAATCTCCACTGAATTTGGGACAAAACGGGACAAGTTTCAGGTCAAACGGATGAGTATTCACCCACGAAAAGAATCAAACAGTTTCGAACACAAACGAACCTTCCTTTCAGCCCTGGCAGTGACGAATAAAAAATTTATTGCCAATCCTCTGGGACGAATCTGGGGCTCAAACCTCAGCCAAAACTCAATAGACACAGTGACGAATGTCCGGTAAAAATTTCAGACCAAAATACCGAAGGAGTAAGGCGCAGTAAGTCCCAGACCGAGAGTGAACAAAACCGGTTTTCCGAAAACAAAACGTCCTGGCTTTTCTTCCCCGTATCTTCTTTCTGTGATCCGTTTATGGACGTTCCTCCTTGCCTGGGTGCAAACAACATACGGAAGTGCTTGTGTGAATTTTTTTCAGCGCAGTACGGACCCATAATGAAATTGCAGAAATTAGGCCGGAATCTCACAAGTTTCGGTAGAGGATAGCCTTGGTTTTTACAAAATTTCTGAAAAATTCTTCCGGAATGGTTTTTTGCTGAAATTCCACCCAAGAATCTCCACTGAATTTGGGACAAAGCGGGACAAGTTTCAGGTCAAACGGATGAGTATTCACCCACGAAAAGAATCAAACAGTTTCGCACACAAACGAACCTTCCTTTCAGCCCTGGCAGTGACGAATAAAAAATTTATTGCCAATCCTGTGGGACGAATCTGGGGCTCAAACCTCAGCCAAAACTCAGTAGACACAGTGACGAAAGTCCGGTAAAAATTTCAGACCAAAATACCGAAGGAGTAAGGCGCAGTAAGTCCCAGACCGAGAGTGAACAAAACCGGTTTTCCGAAAACAAAACGTCCTGGCTTTTCTTCCCCGTATCTTCTTTCTGTGATCCGTTTATGGACGTTCCTCCTTGCCTGGGTGCAAACAACATACGGAAGTGCTTGTGTGAATTTTTTTCAGCGCAGTACGGACCCAGAATGAAATTGCAGAAATTAGGCCGGAATTACACAAGTTTCGGTAGAGGATAGCCTTGGTCTTTACATAATTTCTGAAAAATTCTTCCGGAATGGTTTTTTGCTGAAATTCCACCCAAGAATCTCCACTGAATTTGGGACAAAACGGGACAAGTTTCAGGTCAAACGGATGAGTATTCACCCACGAAAAGAATCAAACAGTTTCGCACACAAACGAACCTTCCTTTCAGCCCTGGCAGTGACGAATAAAAAATTTATTGCCAATCCTCTGGGACGAATCTGGGGCTCAAACCTCAGCCAAAACTCAATAGACACAGTGACGAAAGTCCGGTAAAAATTTCAGACCAAAATACCGAAGGAGTAAGGCGCAGTAAGTCCCATACCGAGAGTGAACAAAACCGGTTTTCCGAAAACAAAACGTCCTGGCTTTTCTTCCCCGTATCTTCTTTCTGTGATCCGTTTATGGACGTTCCTCCTTGCCTGGGTGCAAACAACATACGGAAGTGCTTGTGTGAATTTTTTTCAGCGCAGTACGGACCCAGAATGAAATTGCAGAAATTAGGCCGGAATTACACAAGTTTCGGTAGAGGATAGCCTTGGTCTTTACATAATTTCTGAAAAATTCTTCCGGAATGGTTTTTTGCTGAAATTCCACCCAAGAATCTCCACTGAATTTGGGACAAAACGGGACAAGTTTCAGGTCAAACGGATGAGTATTCACCCACGAAAAGAATCAAACAGTTTCGCACACAAACGAACCTTCCTTTCAGCCCTGGCAGTGACGAATAAAAAATTTATTGCCAATCCTCTGGGACGAATCTGGGGCTCAAACCTCAGCCAAAACTCAGTAGACACAGTGACGAAAGTCCGGTAAAAATTTCAGACCAAAATACCGAAGGAGTAAGGCGCAGTAAGTCCCATACCGAGAGTGAACAAAACCGGTTTTCCGAAAACAAAACGTCCTGGCTTTTCTTCCCCGTATCTTCTTTCTGTGATCCGTTTATGGACGTTCCTCCTTGCCTGGGTGCAAAAAACATACGGAAGTGCTTGTGTGAATTTTTTTCAGCGCAGTACGGACCCAGAATGAAATTGCAGAAATTAGGCCGGAATTTCACAAGTTTCAGTAGAGGATAGCCTTGGTTTTTACAAAATTTCTGAATAATTCTTCCGGAATGGTTTTTTGCTGAAATTCCACCCAAGAATCTCCACTGAATTTGGGACAAAACGGGACAAGTTTCAGGTCAAACGGATGAGTATTCACCCACGAAAAGAATCAAACAGTTTCGCACACAAACAAACCTTCCTTTCAGCCCTGGCAGTGACGAATAAAAAATTTATTGCCAATCCTCTGGGACGAATCTGGGGCTCAAACCTCAGCCAAAACTCAGTAGACACAGTGACGAATGTCCGGTAAAAATTTCAGACCAAAATACCGAAGGAGTAAGGCGCAGTAAGTCCCAGACCGAGAGTGAACAAAACCGGTTTTCCGAAAACAAAACGTCCTGGCTTTTCTTCCCCGTATCTTCTTTCTGTGATCCGTTTATGGACGTTCCTCCTTGCCTTGGTGCAAACAACATACGGAAATGCTTGTGTGAATTTTTTTCAGCGCAGTACGGACCCAGAATGAAATTGCAGAAATTAGGCCGGAATTACACAAGTTTCGGTAGAGGATAGCCTTGGTTTTTACAAAATTTCTGAAAAGTTCTTCCGGAATGGTTTTTTGCTGAAATTCCACCCAAGAATCTCCACTGAATTTGGGACAAAACGGGACAAGTTTCAGGTCAAACGAATGAGTATTCACCCACGAAAAGAATCAAACAGTTTCGCACACAAACGAACCTTCCTTTCAGCCCTGGCAGTGACGAATAAAAAATTTATTGCCAATCCTGTGGGACGAATCTGGGGCTCAAACCTCAGCCAAAACTCAGTAGACACAGTGACGAAAGTCCGGTAAAAATTTCAGACCAAAATACCGAAGGAGTAAGGCGCAGTAAGTCCCAGACCGAGAGTGAACAAAACCGGTTTTCCGAAAACAAAACGTCCTGGCTTTTCTTCCCCGTATCTTCTTTCTGTGATCCGTTTATGGACGTTCCTCCTTGCCTGGGTGCAAACAACATACGGAAGTGCTTTTGTGAATTTTTTTCAGCGCAGTACGGACCCATAATGAAATTGCAGAAATTAGGCCGGAATCTCACAAGTTTCGGTAGAGGATAGCCTTGGTTTTTACAAAATTTCTGAAAAATTCTTCCGGAATGGTTTTTTGCTGAAATTCCACCCAAGAATCTCCACTGAATTTGGGACAAAGCGGGACAAGTTTCAGGTCAAACGGATGAGTATTCACCCACGAAAAGAATCAAACAGTTTCGCACACAAACGAACCTTCCTTTCAGCCCTGGCAGTGATGAATAAAAAATTTATTGCCAATCCTGTGGGACGAATCTGGGGCTCAAACCTCAGCCAAAACTCAGTAGACACAGTGACGAAAGTCCGGTAAAAATTTCAGACCAAAATACCGAAGGAGTAAGGCGCAGTAAGTCCCAGACCGAGAGTGAACAAAACCGGTTTTCCGAAAACAAAACGTCCTGGCTTTTCTTCCCCGTATCTTCTTTCTGTGATCCGTTTATGGACGTTCCTCCTTGCCTGGGTGCAAACAACATACGGAAGTGCTTGTGTGAATTTTTTTCAGCGCAGTACGGACCCATAATGAAATTGCAGAAATTAGGCCGGAATCTCACAAGTTTCGGTAGAGGATAGCCTTGGTTTTTACAAAATTTCTGAAAAATTCTTCCGGAATGGTTTTTTGCTGAAATTCCACCCAAGAATCTCCACTGAATTTGGGACAAAGCGGGACAAGTTTCAGGTCAAACGGATGAGTATTCACCTACGAAAAGAATCAAACAGTTTCGCACACAAACGAACCTTCCTTTCAGCCCTGGCAGTGACGAATAAAAAATTTATTGCCAATCCTGTGGGACGAATCTGGGGCTCAAACCTCAGCCAAAACTCAGTAGACACAGTGACGAAAGTCCGGTAAAAATTTCAGACCAAAATACCGAAGGAGTAAGGCGCAGTAAGTCCCAGACCGAGAGTGAACAAAACCGGTTTTCCGAAAACAAAACGTCCTGGCTTTTCTTCCCCGTATCTTCTTTCTGTGATCCGTTTATGGACGTTCCTCCTTGCCTGGGTGCAAACAACATACGGAAGTGCTTGTGTGAATTTTTTTCAGCGCAGTACGGACCCAGAATGAAATTGCAGAAATTAGGCCGGAATTACACAAGTTTCGGTAGAGGATAGCCTTGGTCTTTACATAATTTCTGAAAAATTCTTCCGAAATGGTTTTTTGCTGAAATTCCACCCAAGAATCTCCACTGAATTTGGGACAAAACGGGACAAGTTTCAGGTCAAACGGATGAGTATTCACCCACGAAAAGAATCAAACAGTTTCGCACACAAACGAACCTTCCTTTCAGCCCTGGCAGTGACGAATAAAAAATTTATTGCCAATCCTCTGGGACGAATCTGGGGCTCAAACCTCAGCCAAAACTCAGTAGACACAGTGACGAAAGTCCGGTAAAAATTTCAGACCAAAATACCGAAGGAGTAAGGCGCAGTAAGTCCCATACCGAGAGTGAACAAAACCGGTTTTCCGAAAACAAAACGTCCTGGCTTTTCTTCCCCGTATCTTCTTTCTGTGATCCGTTTATGGACGTTCCTCCTTGCCTGGGTGCAAAAAACATACGGAAGTGCTTGTGTGAATTTTTTTCAGCGCAATACGAACCCAGAATGAAATTGCAGAAATTAGGCCGGAATTTCACAAGTTTCAGTAGAGGATAGCCTTGGTTTTTACAAAATTTCTGAATAATTCTTCCGGAATGGTTTTTTGCTGAAATTCCACCCAAGAATCTCCACTGAATTTGGGACAAAGCGGGACAAGTTTCAGGTCAAACGGATGAGTATTCACCCACGAAAAGAATCAAACAGTTTTGCACACAAACGAACCTTCCTTTCAGCCCTGGCAGTGACGAATAAAAAATTTATTGCCAATCCTGTGGGACGAATCTGGGGCTCAAACCTCAGCCAAAACTCAGTAGACACAGTGACGAAAGTCCGGTAAAAATTTCAGACCAAAATACCGAAGGAGTAAGGCGCAGTAAGTCCCAGACCGAGAGTGAACAAAACCGGTTTTCCGAAAACAAAACGTCCTGGCTTTTCTTCCCCGTATCTTCTTTCTGTGATCCGTTTATGGACGTTCCTCCTTGCCTGGGTGCAAACAACATACGGAAGTGCTTGTGTGAATTTTTTTCAGCGCAGTACGGACCCATAATGAAATTGCAGAAATTAGGCCGGAATCTCACAAGTTTCGGTAGAGGATAGCCTTGGTTTTTACAAAATTTCTGAAAAATTCTTCCGGAATGGTTCTTTGCTGAAATTCCACCCAAGAATCTCCACTGAATTTGGGACAAAACGGGACAAATTTCAGGTCAAACGGATGAGTATTCACCCACGAAAAGAATCAAACAGTTTCGAACACAAACGAACCTTCCTTTCAGCCCTGGCAGTGACGAATAAAAAATTTATTGCCAATCCTCTGGGACGAATCTGGGGCTCAAACCTCAGCCAAAACTCAATAGACACAGTGACGAATGTCCGGTAAAAATTTCAGACCAAAATACCCAAGGAGTAAGGCGCAGTAAGTCCCAGACCGAGAGTGAACAAAACCGGTTTTCCGAAAACAAAACGTCCTGGCTTTTCTTCCCCGTATCTTCTTTCTGTGATCCGTTTATGGACGTTCCTCCTTGCCTGGGTGCAAACAACATACGGAAGTGCTTGTGTGAATTTTTTTCAGCGCAGTACGGACCCAGAATGAAATTGCAGAAATTAGGCCGGAATGACACAAGTTTCGGTAGAGGATAGCCTTGGTTTTTACAAAATTTCTGAAAAGTTCTTCCGGAATGGTTTTTTGCTGAAATTCCACCCAAGAATCTCCACTGAATTTGGGACAAAACGGGACAAGTTTCAGGTCAAACGAATGAGTATTCACCCACGAAAAGAATCAAACAGTTTCGCACACAAACGAACCTTCCTTTCAGCCCTGGCAGTGACGAATAAAAAATTTATTGCCAATCCTGTGGGACGAATCTGGGGCTCAAACCTCAGCCAAAACTCAGTAGACACAGTGACGAAAGTCCGGTAAAAATTTCAGACCAAAATACCGAAGGAGTAAGGCGCAGTAAGTCCCAGACCGAGAGTGAACAAAACCGGTTTTCCGAAAACAAAACGTCCTGGCTTTTCTTCCCCGTATCTTCTTTCTGTGATCCGTTTATGGACGTTCCTCCTTGCCTGGGTGCAAACAACATACGGAAGTGCTTGTGTGAATTTTTTTCAGCGCAGTACGGACCCATAATGAAATTGCAGAAATTAGGCCGGAATCTCACAAGTTTCGGTAGAGGATAGCCTTGGTTTTTACAAAATTTCTGAATAATTCTTCCGGAATGGTTTTTTGCTGAAATTCCACCCAAGAATCTCCACTGAATTTGGGACAAAGCGGGACAAGTTTCAGGTCAAACGGATGAGTATTCACCCACGAAAAGAATCAAACAGTTTCGAACACAAACGAACCTTCCTTTCAGCCCTGGCAGTGACGAATAAAAAATTTATTGCCAATCCTCTGGGACGAATCTGGGGCTCAAACCTCAGCCAAAACTCAATAGACACAGTGACGAATGTCCGGTAAAAATTTCAGACCAAAATACCCAAGGAGTAAGGCGCAGTAAGTCCCAGACCGAGAGTGAACAAAACCGGTTTTCCGAAAACAAAACGTCCTGGCTTTTCTTCCCCGTATCTTCTTTCTGTGATCCGTTTATGGACGTTCCTCCTTGCCTGGGTGCAAACAACATACGGAAGTGCTTGTGTGAATTTTTTTCAGCGCAGTACGGACCCAGAATGAAATTGCAGAAATTAGGCCGGAATGACACAAGTTTCGGTAGAGGATAGCCTTGGTTTTTACAAAATTTCTGAAAAGTTCTTCCGGAATGGTTTTTTGCTGAAATTCCACCCAAGAATCTCCACTGAATTTGGGACAAAACGGGACAAGTTTCAGGTCAAACGAATGAGTATTCACCCACGAAAAGAATCAAACAGTTTCGCACACAAACGAACCTTCCTTTCAGCCCTGGCAGTGACGAATAAAAAATTTATTGCCAATCCTGTGGGACGAATCTGGGGCTCAAACCTCAGCCAAAACTCAGTAGACACAGTGACGAAAGTCCGGTAAAAATTTCAGACCAAAATACCGAAGGAGTAAGGCGCAGTAAGTCCCAGACCGAGAGTGAACAAAACCGGTTTTCCGAAAACAAAACGTCCTGGCTTTTCTTCCCCGTATCTTCTTTCTGTGATCCGTTTATGGACGTTCCTCCTTGCCTGGGTGCAAACAACATACGGAAGTGCTTGTGTGAATTTTTTTCAGCGCAGTACGGACCCATAATGAAATTGCAGAAATTAGGCCGGAATCTCACAAGTTTCGGTAGAGGATAGCCTTGGTTTTTACAAAATTTCTGAAAAATTCTTCCGGAATGGTTTTTTGCTGAAATTCCACCCAAGAATCTCCACTGAATTTGGGACAAAGCGGGACAAGTTTCAGGTCAAACGGATGAGTATTCACCCACGAAAAGAATCAAACAGTTTCGCACACAAACGAACCTTCCTTTCAGCCCTGGCAGTGACGAATAAAAAATTTATTGCCAATCCTGTGGGACGAATCTGGGGCTCAAACCTCAGCCAAAACTCAGTAGACACAGTGACGAAAGTCCGGTAAAAATTTCAGACCAAAATACCGAAGGAGTAAGGCGCAGTAAGTCCCAGACCGAGAGTGAAGAAAACCGGTTTTCTGAAAACAAAACGTCCTGGCTTTTCTTCCCCGTATCTTCTTTCTGTGATCCGTTTATGGACGTTCCTCCTTGCCTGGGTGCAAACAACATACGGAAGTGCTTGTGTGAATTTTTTTCAGCGCAGTACGGACCCAGAATGAAATTGCAGAAATTAGGCCGGAATTACACAAGTTTCGGTAGAGGATAGCCTTGGTCTTTACATAATTTCTGAAAAATTCTTCCGGAATGGTTTTTTGCTGAAATTCCACCCAAGAATCTCCACTGAATTTGGGACAAAACGGGACAAGTTTCAGGTCAAACGGATGAGTATTCACCCACGAAAAGAATCAAACAGTTTCGCACACAAACGAACCTTCCTTTCAGCCCTGGCAGTGACGAATAAAAAATTTATTGCCAATCCTGTGGGACGAATCTGGGGCTCAAACCTCAGCCAAAACTCAGTAGACACAGTGACGAAAGTCCGGTAAAAATTTCAGACCAAAATACCGAAGGAGTAAGGCGCAGTAAGTCCCAGACCGAGAGTGAAGAAAACCGGTTTTCTGAAAACAAAACGTCCTGGCTTTTCTTCCCCGTATCTTCTTTCTGTGATCCGTTTATGGACGTTCCTCCTTGCCTGGGTGCAAACAACATACGGAAGTGCTTGTGTGAATTTTTTTCAGCGCAGTACGGACCCAGAATGAAATTGCAGAAATTAGGCCGGAATTACACAAGTTTCGGTAGAGGATAGCCTTGGTCTTTACATAATTTCTGAAAAATTCTTCCGGAATGGTTTTTTGCTGAAATTCCACCCAAGAATCTCCACTGAATTTGGGACAAAACGGGACAAGTTTCAGGTCAAACGGATGAGTATTCACCCACGAAAAGAATCAAACAGTTTCGCACACAAACGAACCTTCCTTTCAGCCCTGGCAGTGACGAATAAAAAATTTATTGCCAATCCTCTGGGACGAATCTGGGGCTCAAACCTCAGCCAAAACTCAGTAGACACAGTGACGAAAGTCCGGTAAAAATTTCAGACCAAAATACCGAAGGAGTTAGGCGCAGTAAGTCCCATACCGAGAGTGAACAAAACCGGTTTTCCGAAAACAAAACGTCCTGGCTTTTCTTCCCCGTATCTTCTTTCTGTGATCCGTTTATGGACGTTCCTCCTTGCCTGGGTGCAAAAAACATACGGAAGTGCTTGTGTGAATTTTTTTCAGCGCAGTACGAACCCAGAATGAAATTGCAGAAATTAGGCCGGAATTTCACAAGTTTCAGTAGAGGATAGCCTTGGTTTTTACAAAATTTCTGAATAATTCTTCCGGAATGGTTTTTTGCTGAAATTCCACCCAAGAATCTCCACTGAATTTGGGACAAAACGGGACAAGTTTCAGGTCAAACGGATGAGTATTCACCCACGAAAAGAATCAAACAGTTTCGCACACAAACGAACCTTCCTTTCAGCCCTGGCAGTGACGAATAAAAAATTTATTGCCAATCCTCTGGGACGAATCTGGGGCTCAAACCTCAGCCAAAACTCAGTAGACACAGTGACGAATGTCCGGTAAAAATTTCAGACCAAAATACCCAAGGAGTAAGGCGCAGTAAGTCCCAGACCGAGAGTGAACAAAACCGGTTTTCCGAAAACAAAACGTCCTGGCTTCTCTTCCCCGTATCTTCTTTCTGTGATCCGTTTATGGACGTTCCTCCTTGCCTGGGTGCAAACAACATACGGAAATGCTTGTGTGAATTTTTTTCAGCGCAGTACGGACCCAGAATGAAATTGCAGAAATTAGGCCGGAATTTCACATGTTTCGGTAGAGGATAGCCTTGGTTTTTACAAAATTTCTGAAAAATTCTTCCGGAATGGTTCTTTGCTGAAATTCCACCCAAGAATCTCCACTGAATTTGGGACAAAACGGGACAAGTTTCAGGTCAAACGGATGAGTATTCACCCACGAAAAGAATCAAACAGTTTCGAACACAAACGAACCTTCCTTTCAGCCCTGGCAGTGACGAATAAAAAATTTATTGCCAATCCTCTGGGACGAATCTGGGGCTCAAACCTCAGCCAAAACTCAATAGACACAGTGACGAATGTCCGGTAAAAATTTCAGACCAAAATACCGAAGGAGTAAGGCGCAGTAAGTCCCAGACCGAGAGTGAACAAAACCGGTTTTCCGAAAACAAAACGTCCTGGCTTTTCTTCCCCGTATCTTCTTTCTGTGATCCGTTTATGGACGTTCCTCCTTGCCTGGGTGCAAACAACATACGGAAGTGCTTGTGTGAATTTTTTTCAGCGCAGTACGGACCCAGAATGAAATTGCAGAAATTAGGCCGGAATTTCACAAGTTTCAGTAGAGGATAGCCTTGGTTTTTACAAAATTTCTGAAAAATTCTTCCGGAATGGTTTTTTGCTGAAATTCCACCCAAGAATCTCCACTGAATTTGGGACAAAACGGGACAAGTTTCAGGTCAAACGGATGAGTATTCACCCACGAAAAGAATCAAACAGTTTCGCACACAAACGAACCTTCCTTTCAGCCCTGGCAGTGACGAATAAAAAATTTATTGCCAATCCTCTGGGACGAATCTGGGGCTCAAACCTCAGCCAAAACTCAGTAGACACAGTGACGAATGTCCGGTAAAAATTTCAGACCAAAATACCCAAGGAGTAAGGCGCAGTAAGTCCCAGACCGAGAGTGAACAAAACCGGTTTTCCGAAAACAAAACGTCCTGGCTTTTCTTCCCCGTATCTTCTTTCTGTGATCCGTTTATGGACGTTCCTCCTTGCCTGGGTGCAAACAACATACGGAAATGCTTGTGTGATTTTTTTCAGCGCAGTACGGACCCAGAATGAAATTGCAGAAATTAGGCCGGAATTTCACATGTTTCGGTAGAGGATAGCCTTGGTTTTTACAAAATTTCTGAAAAATTCTTCCGGAATGGTTCTTTGCTGAAATTCCACCCAAGAATCTCCACTGAATTTGGGACAAAACGGGACAAGTTTCAGGTCAAACGAATGAGTATTCACCCACGAAAAGAATCAAACAGTTTCGCACACAAACGAACCTTCCTTTCAGCCCTGGCAGTGACGAATAAAAAATTTATTGCCAATCCTGTGGGACGAATCTGGGGCTCAAACCTCAGCCAAAACTCAGTAGACACAGTGACGAAAGTCCGGTAAAAATTTCAGACCAAAATACCGAAGGAGTAAGGCGCAGTAAGTCCCAGACCGAGAGTGAACAAAACCGGTTTTCCGAAAACAAAACGTCCTGGCTTTTCTTCCCCGTATCTTCTTTCTGTGATCCGTTTATGGACGTTCCTCCTTGCCTGGGTGCAAACAACATACGGAAGTGCTTGTGTGAATTTTTTTCAGCGCAGTACGGACCCATAATGAAATTGCAGAAATTAGGCCGGAATCTCACAAGTTTCGGTAGAGGATAGCCTTGGTTTTTACAAAATTTCTGAAAAATTCTTCCGGAATGGTTTTTTGCTGAAATTCCACCCAAGAATCTCCACTGAATTTGGGACAAAGCGGGACAAGTTTCAGGTCAAAC
The DNA here is from genome assembly GCF_051622355.1 of Phaseolus vulgaris. Lineage (NCBI taxonomy): Eukaryota > Viridiplantae > Streptophyta > Magnoliopsida > Fabales > Fabaceae > Phaseolus > Phaseolus vulgaris. Next base: position 54,054,576 of record NC_143508.1, on the reverse strand, counting down.
GGATGAGTATTCACCCACGAAAAGAATCAAACAGTTTCGCACACAAACGAACCTTCCTTTCAGCCCTGGCAGTGACGAATAAAAAATTTATTGCCAATCCTGTGGGACGAATCTGGGGCTCAAACCTCAGCCAAAACTCAGTAGACACAGTGACGAAAGTCCGGTAAAAATTTCAGACCAAAATACCGAAGGAGTAAGGCGCAGTAAGTCCCAGACCGAGAGTGAAGAAAACCGGTTTTCCGAAAACAAAACGTCCTGGCTTTTCTTCCCCGTATCTTCTTTCTGTGATCCGTTTATGGACGTTCCTCCTTGCCTGGGTGCAAACAACATACGGAAGTGCTTGTGTGAATTTTTTTCAGCGCAGTACGGACCCAGAATGAAATTGCAGAAATTAGGCCGGAATTACACAAGTTTCGGTAGAGGATAGCCTTGGTCTTTACATAATTTCTGAAAAATTCTTCCGGAATGGTTTTTTGCTGAAATTCCACCCAAGAATCTCCACTGAATTTGGGACAAAACGGGACAAGTTTCAGGTCAAACGGATGAGTATTCACCCACGAAAAGAATCAAACAGTTTCGCACACAAACGAACCTTCCTTTCAGCCCTGGCAGTGACGAATAAAAAATTTATTGCCAATCCTGTGGGACGAATCTGGGGCTCAAACCTCAGCCAAAACTCAGTAGACACAGTGACGAAAGTCCGGTAAAAATTTCAGACCAAAATACCGAAGGAGTAAGGCGCAGTAAGTCCCAGACCGAGAGTGAAGAAAACCGGTTTTCTGAAAACAAAACGTCCTGGCTTTTCTTCCCCGTATCTTCTTTCTGTGATCCGTTTATGGACGTTCCTCCTTGCCTGGGTGCAAACAACATACGGAAGTGCTTGTGTGAATTTTTTTCAGCGCAGTACGGACCCAGAATGAAATTGCAGAAATTAGGCCGGAATTACACAAGTTTCGGTAGAGGATAGCCTTGGTCTTTACATAATTTCTGAAAAATTCTTCCGGAATGGTTTTTTGCTGAAATTCCACCCAAGAATCTCCACTGAATTTGGGACAAAACGGGACAAGTTTCAGGTCAAACGGATGAGTATTCACCCACGAAAAGAATCAAACAGTTTCGCACACAAACGAACCTTCCTTTCAGCCCTGGCAGTGACGAATAAAAAATTTATTGCCAATCCTCTGGGACGAATCTGGGGCTCAAACCTCAGCCAAAACTCAGTAGACACAGTGACGAAAGTCCGGTAAAAATTTCAGACCAAAATACCGAAGGAGTTAGGCGCAGTAAGTCCCATACCGAGAGTGAACAAAACCGGTTTTCCGAAAACAAAACGTCCTGGCTTTTCTTCCCCGTATCTTCTTTCTGTGATCCGTTTATGGACGTTCCTCCTTGCCTGGGTGCAAAAAACATACGGAAGTGCTTGTGTGAATTTTTTTCAGCGCAGTACGAACCCAGAATGAAATTGCAGAAATTAGGCCGGAATTTCACAAGTTTCAGTAGAGGATAGCCTTGGTTTTTACAAAATTTCTGAATAATTCTTCCGGAATGGTTTTTTGCTGAAATTCCACCCAAGAATCTCCACTGAATTTGGGACAAAACGGGACAAGTTTCAGGTCAAACGGATGAGTATTCACCCACGAAAAGAATCAAACAGTTTCGCACACAAACGAACCTTCCTTTCAGCCCTGGCAGTGACGAATAAAAAATTTATTGCCAATCCTCTGGGACGAATCTGGGGCTCAAACCTCAGCCAAAACTCAGTAGACACAGTGACGAATGTCCGGTAAAAATTTCAGACCAAAATACCCAAGGAGTAAGGCGCAGTAAGTCCCAGACCGAGAGTGAACAAAACCGGTTTTCCGAAAACAAAACGTCCTGGCTTCTCTTCCCCGTATCTTCTTTCTGTGATCCGTTTATGGACGTTCCTCCTTGCCTGGGTGCAAACAACATACGGAAATGCTTGTGTGAATTTTTTTCAGCGCAGTACGGACCCAGAATGAAATTGCAGAAATTAGGCCGGAATTTCACATGTTTCGGTAGAGGATAGCCTTGGTTTTTACAAAATTTCTGAAAAATTCTTCCGGAATGGTTCTTTGCTGAAATTCCACCCAAGAATCTCCACTGAATTTGGGACAAAACGGGACAAGTTTCAGGTCAAACGGATGAGTATTCACCCACGAAAAGAATCAAACAGTTTCGAACACAAACGAACCTTCCTTTCAGCCCTGGCAGTGACGAATAAAAAATTTATTGCCAATCCTCTGGGACGAATCTGGGGCTCAAACCTCAGCCAAAACTCAATAGACACAGTGACGAATGTCCGGTAAAAATTTCAGACCAAAATACCGAAGGAGTAAGGCGCAGTAAGTCCCAGACCGAGAGTGAACAAAACCGGTTTTCCGAAAACAAAACGTCCTGGCTTTTCTTCCCCGTATCTTCTTTCTGTGATCCGTTTATGGACGTTCCTCCTTGCCTGGGTGCAAACAACATACGGAAGTGCTTGTGTGAATTTTTTTCAGCGCAGTACGGACCCAGAATGAAATTGCAGAAATTAGGCCGGAATTTCACAAGTTTCAGTAGAGGATAGCCTTGGTTTTTACAAAATTTCTGAAAAATTCTTCCGGAATGGTTTTTTGCTGAAATTCCACCCAAGAATCTCCACTGAATTTGGGACAAAACGGGACAAGTTTCAGGTCAAACGGATGAGTATTCACCCACGAAAAGAATCAAACAGTTTCGCACACAAACGAACCTTCCTTTCAGCCCTGGCAGTGACGAATAAAAAATTTATTGCCAATCCTCTGGGACGAATCTGGGGCTCAAACCTCAGCCAAAACTCAGTAGACACAGTGACGAATGTCCGGTAAAAATTTCAGACCAAAATACCCAAGGAGTAAGGCGCAGTAAGTCCCAGACCGAGAGTGAACAAAACCGGTTTTCCGAAAACAAAACGTCCTGGCTTTTCTTCCCCGTATCTTCTTTCTGTGATCCGTTTATGGACGTTCCTCCTTGCCTGGGTGCAAACAACATACGGAAATGCTTGTGTGATTTTTTTCAGCGCAGTACGGACCCAGAATGAAATTGCAGAAATTAGGCCGGAATTTCACATGTTTCGGTAGAGGATAGCCTTGGTTTTTACAAAATTTCTGAAAAATTCTTCCGGAATGGTTCTTTGCTGAAATTCCACCCAAGAATCTCCACTGAATTTGGGACAAAACGGGACAAGTTTCAGGTCAAACGAATGAGTATTCACCCACGAAAAGAATCAAACAGTTTCGCACACAAACGAACCTTCCTTTCAGCCCTGGCAGTGACGAATAAAAAATTTATTGCCAATCCTGTGGGACGAATCTGGGGCTCAAACCTCAGCCAAAACTCAGTAGACACAGTGACGAAAGTCCGGTAAAAATTTCAGACCAAAATACCGAAGGAGTAAGGCGCAGTAAGTCCCAGACCGAGAGTGAACAAAACCGGTTTTCCGAAAACAAAACGTCCTGGCTTTTCTTCCCCGTATCTTCTTTCTGTGATCCGTTTATGGACGTTCCTCCTTGCCTGGGTGCAAACAACATACGGAAGTGCTTGTGTGAATTTTTTTCAGCGCAGTACGGACCCATAATGAAATTGCAGAAATTAGGCCGGAATCTCACAAGTTTCGGTAGAGGATAGCCTTGGTTTTTACAAAATTTCTGAAAAATTCTTCCGGAATGGTTTTTTGCTGAAATTCCACCCAAGAATCTCCACTGAATTTGGGACAAAGCGGGACAAGTTTCAGGTCAAACGGATGAGTATTCACCCACGAAAAGAATCAAACAGTTTCGCACACAAACGAACCTTCCTTTCAGCCCTGGCAGTGACGAATAAAAAATTTATTGCCAATCCTGTGGGACGAATCTGGGGCTCAAACCTCAGCCAAAACTCAGTAGACACAGTGACGAAAGTCCGGTAAAAATTTCAGACCAAAATACCGAAGGAGTAAGGCGCAGTAAGTCCCAGACCGAGAGTGAAGAAAACCGGTTTTCCGAAAACAAAACGTCCTGGCTTTTCTTCCCCGTATCTTCTTTCTGTGATCCGTTTATGGACGTTCCTCCTTGCCTGGGTGCAAACAACATACGGAAGTGCTTGTGTGAATTTTTTTCAGCGCAGTACGGACCCAGAATGAAATTGCAGAAATTAGGCCGGAATTACACAAGTTTCGGTAGAGGATAGCCTTGGTCTTTACATAATTTCTGAAAAATTCTTCCGGAATGGTTTTTTGCTGAAATTCCACCCAAGAATCTCCACTGAATTTGGGACAAAACGGGACAAGTTTCAGGTCAAACGGATGAGTATTCACCCACGAAAAGAATCAAACAGTTTCGCACACAAACGAACCTTCCTTTCAGCCCTGGCAGTGACGAATAAAAAATTTATTGCCAATCCTGTGGGACGAATCTGGGGCTCAAACCTCAGCCAAAACTCAGTAGACACAGTGACGAAAGTCCGGTAAAAATTTCAGACCAAAATACCGAAGGAGTAAGGCGCAGTAAGTCCCAGACCGAGAGTGAAGAAAACCGGTTTTCTGAAAACAAAACGTCCTGGCTTTTCTTCCCCGTATCTTCTTTCTGTGATCCGTTTATGGACGTTCCTCCTTGCCTGGGTGCAAACAACATACGGAAGTGCTTGTGTGAATTTTTTTCAGCGCAGTACGGACCCAGAATGAAATTGCAGAAATTAGGCCGGAATTACACAAGTTTCGGTAGAGGATAGCCTTGGTCTTTACATAATTTCTGAAAAATTCTTCCGGAATGGTTTTTTGCTGAAATTCCACCCAAGAATCTCCACTGAATTTGGGACAAAACGGGACAAGTTTCAGGTCAAACGGATGAGTATTCACCCACGAAAAGAATCAAACAGTTTCGCACACAAACGAACCTTCCTTTCAGCCCTGGCAGTGACGAATAAAAAATTTATTGCCAATCCTCTGGGACGAATCTGGGGCTCAAACCTCAGCCAAAACTCAGTAGACACAGTGACGAAAGTCCGGTAAAAATTTCAGACCAAAATACCGAAGGAGTTAGGCGCAGTAAGTCCCATACCGAGAGTGAACAAAACCGGTTTTCCGAAAACAAAACGTCCTGGCTTTTCTTCCCCGTATCTTCTTTCTGTGATCCGTTTATGGACGTTCCTCCTTGCCTGGGTGCAAAAAACATACGGAAGTGCTTGTGTGAATTTTTTTCAGCGCAGTACGAACCCAGAATGAAATTGCAGAAATTAGGCCGGAATTTCACAAGTTTCAGTAGAGGATAGCCTTGGTTTTTACAAAATTTCTGAATAATTCTTCCGGAATGGTTTTTTGCTGAAATTCCACCCAAGAATCTCCACTGAATTTGGGACAAAACGGGACAAGTTTCAGGTCAAACGGATGAGTATTCACCCACGAAAAGAATCAAACAGTTTCGCACACAAACGAACCTTCCTTTCAGCCCTGGCAGTGACGAATAAAAAATTTATTGCCAATCCTCTGGGACGAATCTGGGGCTCAAACCTCAGCCAAAACTCAGTAGACACAGTGACGAATGTCCGGTAAAAATTTCAGACCAAAATACCCAAGGAGTAAGGCGCAGTAAGTCCCAGACCGAGAGTGAACAAAACCGGTTTTCCGAAAACAAAACGTCCTGGCTTCTCTTCCCCGTATCTTCTTTCTGTGATCCGTTTATGGACGTTCCTCCTTGCCTGGGTGCAAACAACATACGGAAATGCTTGTGTGAATTTTTTTCAGCGCAGTACGGACCCAGAATGAAATTGCAGAAATTAGGCCGGAATTTCACATGTTTCGGTAGAGGATAGCCTTGGTTTTTACAAAATTTCTGAAAAATTCTTCCGGAATGGTTCTTTGCTGAAATTCCACCCAAGAATCTCCACTGAATTTGGGACAAAACGGGACAAGTTTCAGGTCAAACGGATGAGTATTCACCCACGAAAAGAATCAAACAGTTTCGAACACAAACGAACCTTCCTTTCAGCCCTGGCAGTGACGAATAAAAAATTTATTGCCAATCCTCTGGGACGAATCTGGGGCTCAAACCTCAGCCAAAACTCAATAGACACAGTGACGAATGTCCGGTAAAAATTTCAGACCAAAATACCGAAGGAGTAAGGCGCAGTAAGTCCCAGACCGAGAGTGAACAAAACCGGTTTTCCGAAAACAAAACGTCCTGGCTTTTCTTCCCCGTATCTTCTTTCTGTGATCCGTTTATGGACGTTCCTCCTTGCCTGGGTGCAAACAACATACGGAAGTGCTTGTGTGAATTTTTTTCAGCGCAGTACGGACCCAGAATGAAATTGCAGAAATTAGGCCGGAATTTCACAAGTTTCAGTAGAGGATAGCCTTGGTTTTTACAAAATTTCTGAAAAATTCTTCCGGAATGGTTTTTTGCTGAAATTCCACCCAAGAATCTCCACTGAATTTGGGACAAAACGGGACAAGTTTCAGGTCAAACGGATGAGTATTCACCCACGAAAAGAATCAAACAGTTTCGCACACAAACGAACCTTCCTTTCAGCCCTGGCAGTGACGAATAAAAAATTTATTGCCAATCCTCTGGGACGAATCTGGGGCTCAAACCTCAGCCAAAACTCAGTAGACACAGTGACGAATGTCCGGTAAAAATTTCAGACCAAAATACCCAAGGAGTAAGGCGCAGTAAGTCCCAGACCGAGAGTGAACAAAACCGGTTTTCCGAAAACAAAACGTCCTGGCTTTTCTTCCCCGTATCTTCTTTCTGTGATCCGTTTATGGACGTTCCTCCTTGCCTGGGTGCAAACAACATACGGAAATGCTTGTGTGATTTTTTTCAGCGCAGTACGGACCCAGAATGAAATTGCAGAAATTAGGCCGGAATTTCACATGTTTCGGTAGAGGATAGCCTTGGTTTTTACAAAATTTCTGAAAAATTCTTCCGGAATGGTTCTTTGCTGAAATTCCACCCAAGAATCTCCACTGAATTTGGGACAAAACGGGACAAGTTTCAGGTCAAACGAATGAGTATTCACCCACGAAAAGAATCAAACAGTTTCGCACACAAACGAACCTTCCTTTCAGCCCTGGCAGTGACGAATAAAAAATTTATTGCCAATCCTGTGGGACGAATCTGGGGCTCAAACCTCAGCCAAAACTCAGTAGACACAGTGACGAAAGTCCGGTAAAAATTTCAGACCAAAATACCGAAGGAGTAAGGCGCAGTAAGTCCCAGACCGAGAGTGAACAAAACCGGTTTTCCGAAAACAAAACGTCCTGGCTTTTCTTCCCCGTATCTTCTTTCTGTGATCCGTTTATGGACGTTCCTCCTTGCCTGGGTGCAAACAACATACGGAAGTGCTTGTGTGAATTTTTTTCAGCGCAGTACGGACCCATAATGAAATTGCAGAAATTAGGCCGGAATCTCACAAGTTTCGGTAGAGGATAGCCTTGGTTTTTACAAAATTTCTGAAAAATTCTTCCGGAATGGTTTTTTGCTGAAATTCCACCCAAGAATCTCCACTGAATTTGGGACAAAGCGGGACAAGTTTCAGGTCAAACGGATGAGTATTCACCCACGAAAAGAATCAAACAGTTTCGCACACAAACGAACCTTCCTTTCAGCCCTGGCAGTGACGAATAAAAAATTTATTGCCAATCCTGTGGGACGAATCTGGGGCTCAAACCTCAGCCAAAACTCAGTAGACACAGTGACGAAATTCCGGTAAAAATTTCAGACCAAAATACCGAAGGAGTAAGGCGCAGTAAGTCCCAGACCGAGAGTGAACAAAACCGGTTTTCCGAAAACAAAACGTCCTGGCTTTTCTTCCCCGTATCTTCTTTCTGTGATCCGTTTATGGACGTTCCTCCTTGCCTGGGTGCAAACAACATACGGAAGTGCTTGTGTGAATTTTTTTCAGCGCAGTACGGACCCAGAATGAAATTGCAGAAATTAGGCCGGAATTACACAAGTTTCGGTAGAGGATAGCCTTGGTCTTTACATAATTTCTGAAAAATTCTTCCGGAATGGTTTTTTGCTGAAATTCCACCCAAGAATCTCCACTGAATTTGGGACAAAACGGGACAAGTTTCAGGTCAAACGGATGAGTATTCACCCACGAAAAGAATCAAACAGTTTCGCACACAAACGAACCTTCCTTTCAGCCCTGGCAGTGACGAATAAAAAATTTATTGCCAATCCTGTGGGACGAATCTGGGGCTCAAACCTCAGCCAAAACTCAGTAGACACAGTGACGAAAGTCCGGTAAAAATTTCAGACCAAAATACCGAAGGAGTAAGGCGCAGTAAGTCCCAGACCGAGAGTGAAGAAAACCGGTTTTCTGAAAACAAAACGTCCTGGCTTTTCTTCCCCGTATCTTCTTTCTGTGATCCGTTTATGGACGTTCCTCCTTGCCTGGGTGCAAACAACATACGGAAGTGCTTGTGTGAATTTTTTTCAGCGCAGTACGGACCCAGAATGAAATTGCAGAAATTAGGCCGGAATTACACAAGTTTCGGTAGAGGATAGCCTTGGTCTTTACATAATTTCTGAAAAATTCTTCCGGAATGGTTTTTTGCTGAAATTCCACCCAAGAATCTCCACTGAATTTGGGACAAAACGGGACAAGTTTCAGGTCAAACGGATGAGTATTCACCCACGAAAAGAATCAAACAGTTTCGCACACAAACGAACCTTCCTTTCAGCCCTGGCAGTGACGAATAAAAAATTTATTGCCAATCCTCTGGGACGAATCTGGGGCTCAAACCTCAGCCAAAACTCAGTAGACACAGTGACGAAAGTCCGGTAAAAATTTCAGACCAAAATACCGAAGGAGTTAGGCGCAGTAAGTCCCATACCGAGAGTGAACAAAACCGGTTTTCCGAAAACAAAACGTCCTGGCTTTTCTTCCCCGTATCTTCTTTCTGTGATCCGTTTATGGACGTTCCTCCTTGCCTGGGTGCAAAAAACATACGGAAGTGCTTGTGTGAATTTTTTTCAGCGCAGTACGAACCCAGAATGAAATTGCAGAAATTAGGCCGGAATTTCACAAGTTTCAGTAGAGGATAGCCTTGGTTTTTACAAAATTTCTGAATAATTCTTCCGGAATGGTTTTTTGCTGAAATTCCACCCAAGAATCTCCACTGAATTTGGGACAAAACGGGACAAGTTTCAGGTCAAACGGATGAGTATTCACCCACGAAAAGAATCAAACAGTTTCGCACACAAACGAACCTTCCTTTCAGCCCTGGCAGTGACGAATAAAAAATTTATTGCCAATCCTCTGGGACGAATCTGGGGCTCAAACCTCAGCCAAAACTCAGTAGACACAGTGACGAATGTCCGGTAAAAATTTCAGACCAAAATACCCAAGGAGTAAGGCGCAGTAAGTCCCAGACCGAGAGTGAACAAAACCGGTTTTCCGAAAACAAAACGTCCTGGCTTCTCTTCCCCGTATCTTCTTTCTGTGATCCGTTTATGGACGTTCCTCCTTGCCTGGGTGCAAACAACATACGGAAATGCTTGTGTGAATTTTTTTCAGCGCAGTACGGACCCAGAATGAAATTGCAGAAATTAGGCCGGAATTTCACATGTTTCGGTAGAGGATAGCCTTGGTTTTTACAAAATTTCTGAAAAATTCTTCCGGAATGGTTCTTTGCTGAAATTCCACCCAAGAATCTCCACTGAATTTGGGACAAAACGGGACAAGTTTCAGGTCAAACGGATGAGTATTCACCCACGAAAAGAATCAAACAGTTTCGAACACAAACGAACCTTCCTTTCAGCCCTGGCAGTGACGAATAAAAAATTTATTGCCAATCCTCTGGGACGAATCTGGGGCTCAAACCTCAGCCAAAACTCAATAGACACAGTGACGAATGTCCGGTAAAAATTTCAGACCAAAATACCGAAGGAGTAAGGCGCAGTAAGTCCCAGACCGAGAGTGAACAAAACCGGTTTTCCGAAAACAAAACGTCCTGGCTTTTCTTCCCCGTATCTTCTTTCTGTGATCCGTTTATGGACGTTCCTCCTTGCCTGGGTGCAAACAACATACGGAAGTGCTTGTGTGAATTTTTTTCAGCGCAGTACGGACCCAGAATGAAATTGCAGAAATTAGGCCGGAATTTCACAAGTTTCAGTAGAGGATAGCCTTGGTTTTTACAAAATTTCTGAAAAATTCTTCCGGAATGGTTTTTTGCTGAAATTCCACCCAAGAATCTCCACTGAATTTGGGACAAAACGGGACAAGTTTCAGGTCAAACGGATGAGTATTCACCCACGAAAAGAATCAAACAGTTTCGCACACAAACGAACCTTCCTTTCAGCCCTGGCAGTGACGAATAAAAAATTTATTGCCAATCCTCTGGGACGAATCTGGGGCTCAAACCTCAGCCAAAACTCAGTAGACACAGTGACGAATGTCCGGTAAAAATTTCAGACCAAAATACCCAAGGAGTAAGGCGCAGTAAGTCCCAGACCGAGAGTGAACAAAACCGGTTTTCCGAAAACAAAACGTCCTGGCTTTTCTTCCCCGTATCTTCTTTCTGTGATCCGTTTATGGACGTTCCTCCTTGCCTGGGTGCAAACAACATACGGAAATGCTTGTGTGATTTTTTTCAGCGCAGTACGGACCCAGAATGAAATTGCAGAAATTAGGCCGGAATTTCACATGTTTCGGTAGAGGATAGCCTTGGTTTTTACAAAATTTCTGAAAAATTCTTCCGGAATGGTTCTTTGCTGAAATTCCACCCAAGAATCTCCACTGAATTTGGGACAAAACGGGACAAGTTTCAGGTCAAACGGATGAGTATTCACCCACGAAAAGAATCAAACAGTTTCGAACACAAACGAACCTTCCTTTCAGCCCTGGCAGTGACGAATAAAAAATTTATTGCCAATCCTGTGGGACGAATCTGGGGCTCAAACCTCAGCCAAAACTCAATAGACACAGTGACGAATGTCCGGTAAAAATTTCAGACCAAAATACCCAAGGAGTAAGGCGCAGTAAGTCCCAGACCGAGAGTGAACAAAACCGGTTTTCCGAAAACAAAACGTCCTGGCTTTTCTTCCCCGTATCTTCTTTCTGTGATCCGTTTATGGACGTTCCTCCTTGCCTGGGTGCAAACAACATACGGAAGTGCTTGTGTGAATTTTTTTCAGCGCAGTACGGACCCATAATGAAATTGCAGAAATTAGGCCGGAATCTCACAAGTTTCGGTAGAGGATAGCCTTGGTTTTTACAAAATTTCTGAAAAATTCTTCCGGAATGGTTTTTTGCTGAAATTCCACCCAAGAATCTCCACTGAATTTGGGACAAAGCGGGACAAGTTTCAGGTCAAACGGATGAGTATTCACCCACGAAAAGAATCAAACAGTTTCGCACACAAACGAACCTTCCTTTCAGCCCTGGCAGTGACGAATAAAAAATTTATTGCCAATCCTGTGGGACGAATCTGGGGCTCAAACCTCAGCCAAAACTCAGTAGACACAGTGACGAAAGTCCGGTAAAAATTTCAGACCAAAATACCGAAGGAGTAAGGCGCAGTAAGTCCCAGACCGAGAGTGAAGAAAACCGGTTTTCTGAAAACAAAACGTCCTGGCTTTTCTTCCCCGTATCTTCTTTCTGTGATCCGTTTATGGACGTTCCTCCTTGCCTGGGTGCAAACAACATACGGAAGTGCTTGTGTGAATTTTTTTCAGCGCAGTACGGACCCAGAATGAAATTGCAGAAATTAGGCCGGAATTACACAAGTTTCGGTAGAGGATAGCCTTGGTCTTTACATAATTTCTGAAAAATTCTTCCGGAATGGTTTTTTGCTGAAATTCCACCCAAGAATCTCCACTGAATTTGGGACAAAACGGGACAAGTTTCAGGTCAAACGGATGAGTATTCACCCACGAAAAGAATCAAACAGTTTCGCACACAAACGAACCTTCCTTTCAGCCCTGGCAGTGACGAATAAAAAATTTATTGCCAATCCTGTGGGACGAATCTGGGGCTCAAACCTCAGCCAAAACTCAGTAGACACAGTGACGAAAGTCCGGTAAAAATTTCAGACCAAAATACCGAAGGAGTAAGGCGCAGTAAGTCCCAGACCGAGAGTGAAGAAAACCGGTTTTCTGAAAACAAAACGTCCTGGCTTTTCTTCCCCGTATCTTCTTTCTGTGATCCGTTTATGGACGTTCCTCCTTGCCTGGGTGCAAACAACATACGGAAGTGCTTGTGTGAATTTTTTTCAGCGCAGTACGGACCCAGAATGAAATTGCAGAAATTAGGCCGGAATTACACAAGTTTCGGTAGAGGATAGCCTTGGTCTTTACATAATTTCTGAAAAATTCTTCCGGAATGGTTTTTTGCTGAAATTCCACCCAAGAATCTCCACTGAATTTGGGACAAAACGGGACAAGTTTCAGGTCAAACGGATGAGTATTCACCCACGAAAAGAATCAAACAGTTTCGCACACAAACGAACCTTCCTTTCAGCCCTGGCAGTGACGAATAAAAAATTTATTGCCAATCCTCTGGGACGAATCTGGGGCTCAAACCTCAGCCAAAACTCAGTAGACACAGTGACGAAAGTCCGGTAAAAATTTCAGACCAAAATACCGAAGGAGTTAGGCGCAGTAAGTCCCATACCGAGAGTGAACAAAACCGGTTTTCCGAAAACAAAACGTCCTGGCTTTTCTTCCCCGTATCTTCTTTCTGTGATCCGTTTATGGACGTTCCTCCTTGCCTGGGTGCAAAAAACATACGGAAGTGCTTGTGTGAATTTTTTTCAGCGCAGTACGAACCCAGAATGAAATTGCAGAAATTAGGCCGGAATTTCACAAGTTTCAGTAGAGGATAGCCTTGGTTTTTACAAAATTTCTGAATAATTCTTCCGGAATGGTTTTTTGCTGAAATTCCACCCAAGAATCTCCACTGAATTTGGGACAAAACGGGACAAGTTTCAGGTCAAACGGATGAGTATTCACCCACGAAAAGAATCAAACAGTTTCGCACACAAACGAACCTTCCTTTCAGCCCTGGCAGTGACGAATAAAAAATTTATTGCCAATCCTCTGGGACGAATCTGGGGCTCAAACCTCAGCCAAAACTCAGTAGACACAGTGACGAATGTCCGGTAAAAATTTCAGACCAAAATACCCAAGGAGTAAGGCGCAGTAAGTCCCAGACCGAGAGTGAACAAAACCGGTTTTCCGAAAACAAAACGTCCTGGCTTCTCTTCCCCGTATCTTCTTTCTGTGATCCGTTTATGGACGTTCCTCCTTGCCTGGGTGCAAACAACATACGGAAATGCTTGTGTGAATTTTTTTCAGCGCAGTACGGACCCAGAATGAAATTGCAGAAATTAGGCCGGAATTTCACATGTTTCGGTAGAGGATAGCCTTGGTTTTTACAAAATTTCTGAAAAATTCTTCCGGAATGGTTCTTTGCTGAAATTCCACCCAAGAATCTCCACTGAATTTGGGACAAAACGGGACAAGTTTCAGGTCAAACGGATGAGTATTCACCCACGAAAAGAATCAAACAGTTTCGAACACAAACGAACCTTCCTTTCAGCCCTGGCAGTGACGAATAAAAAATTTATTGCCAATCCTCTGGGACGAATCTGGGGCTCAAACCTCAGCCAAAACTCAATAGACACAGTGACGAATGTCCGGTAAAAATTTCAGACCAAAATACCGAAGGAGTAAGGCGCAGTAAGTCCCAGACCGAGAGTGAACAAAACCGGTTTTCCGAAAACAAAACGTCCTGGCTTTTCTTCCCCGTATCTTCTTTCTGTGATCCGTTTATGGACGTTCCTCCTTGCCTGGGTGCAAACAACATACGGAAGTGCTTGTGTGAATTTTTTTCAGCGCAGTACGGACCCAGAATGAAATTGCAGAAATTAGGCCGGAATTTCACAAGTTTCAGTAGAGGATAGCCTTGGTTTTTACAAAATTTCTGAAAAATTCTTCCGGAATGGTTTTTTGCTGAAATTCCACCCAAGAATCTCCACTGAATTTGGGACAAAACGGGACAAGTTTCAGGTCAAACGGATGAGTATTCACCCACGAAAAGAATCAAACAGTTTCGCACACAAACGAACCTTCCTTTCAGCCCTGGCAGTGACGAATAAAAAATTTATTGCCAATCCTTTGGGACGAATCTGGGGCTCAAACCTCAGCCAAAACTCAGTAGACACAGTGACGAATGTCCGGTAAAAATTTCAGACCAAAATACCCAAGGAGTAAGGCGCAGTAAGTCCCAGACCGAGAGTGAACAAAACCGGTTTTCCGAAAACAAAACGTCCTGGCTTTTCTTCCCCGTATCTTCTTTCTGTGATCCGTTTATGGACGTTCCTCCTTGCCTGGGTGCAAACAACATACGGAAATGCTTGTGTGATTTTTTTCAGCGCAGTACGGACCCAGAATGAAATTGCAGAAATTAGGCCGGAATTTCACATGTTTCGGTAGAGGATAGCCTTGGTTTTTACAAAATTTCTGAAAAATTCTTCCGGAATGGTTCTTTGCTGAAATTCCACCCAAGAATCTCCACTGAATTTGGGACAAAACGGGACAAGTTTCAGGTCAAACGGATGAGTATTCACCCACGAAAAGAATCAAACAGTTTCGAACACAAACGAACCTTCCTTTCAGCCCTGGCAGTGACGAATAAAAAATTTATTGCCAATCCTGTGGGATGAATCTGGGGCTCAAACCTCAGCCAAAACTCAATAGACACAGTGACGAATGTCCGGTAAAAATTTCAGACCAAAATACCCAAGGAGTAAGGCGCAGTAAGTCCCAGACCGAGAGTGAACAAAACCGGTTTTCCGAAAACAAAACGTCCTGGCTTTTCTTCCCCGTATCTTCTTTCTGTGATCCGTTTATGGACGTTCCTCCTTGCCTGGGTGCAAACAACATACGGAAGTGCTTGTGTGAATTTTTTTCAGCGCAGTACGGACCCAGAATGAAATTGCAGAAATTAGGCCGGAATTACACAAGTTTCGGTAGAGGATAGCCTTGGTTTTTACAAAATTTCTGAAAAGTTCTTCCGGAATGGTTTTTTGCTGAAATTCCACCCAAGAATCTCCACTGAATTTGGGACAAAACGGGACAAGTTTCAGGTCAAACGAATGAGTATTCACCCACGAAAAGAATCAAACAGTTTCGCACACAAACGAACCTTCCTTTCAGCCCTGGCAGTGACGAATAAAAAATTTATTGCCAATCCTGTGGGACGAATCTGGGGTTCAAACCTCAGCCAAAACTCAGTAGACACAGTGACGAAAGTCCGGTAAAAATTTCAGACCAAAATACCGAAGGAGTAAGGCGCAGTAAGTCCCAGACCGAGAGTGAACAAAACCGGTTTTCCGAAAACAAAACGTCCTGGCTTTTCTTCCCCGTATCTTCTTTCTGTGATCCGTTTATGGACGTTCCTCCTTGCCTGGGTGCAAACAACATACGGAAATGCTTGTGTGATTTTTTTCAGCGCAGTACGGACCCAGAATGAAATTGCAGAAATTAGGCCGGAATTACACAAGTTTCGGTAGAGGATAGCCTTGGTCTTTACATAATTTCTGAAAAATTCTTCCGGAATGGTTTTTTGCTGAAATTCCACCCAAGAATCTCCACTGAATTTGGGACAAAACGGGACAAGTTTCAGGTCAAACGGATGAGTATTCACCCACGAAAAGAATCAAACAGTTTCGCACACAAACGAACCTTCCTTTCAGCCCTGGCAGTGACGAATAAAAAATTTATTGCCAATCCTCTGGGACGAATCTGGGGCTCAAACCTCAGCCCAAACTCAATAGACACAGTGACGAAAGTCCGGTAAAAATTTCAGACCAAAATACCGAAGGAGTAAGGCGCAGTAAGTCCCATACCGAGAGTGAACAAAACCGGTTTTCCGAAAACAAAACGTCCTGGCTTTTCTTCCCCGTATCTTCTTTCTGTGATCCGTTTATGGACGTTCCTCCTTGCCTGGGTGCAAACAACATACGGAAGTGCTTGTGTGAATTTTTTTCAGCGCAGTACGGACCCAGAATGAAATTGCAGAAATTAGGCCGGAATTACACAAGTTTCGGTAGAGGATAGCCTTGGTCTTTACATAATTTCTGAAAAATTCTTCCGGAATGGTTTTTTGCTGAAATTCCACCCAAGAATCTCCACTGAATTTGGGACAAAACGGGACAAGTTTCAGGTCAAACGGATGAGTATTCACCCACGAAAAGAATCAAACAGTTTCGCACACAAACGAACCTTCCTTTCAGCCCTGGCAGTGACGAATAAAAAATTTATTGCCAATCCTCTGGGACGAATCTGGGGCTCAAACCTCAGCCAAAACTCAGTAGACACAGTGACGAAAGTCCGGTAAAAATTTCAGACCAAAATACCGAAGGAGTAAGGCGCAGTAAGTCCCATACCGAGAGTGAACAAAACCGGTTTTCCGAAAACAAAACGTCCTGGCTTTTCTTCCCCGTATCTTCTTTCTGTGATCCGTTTATGGACGTTCCTCCTTGCCTGGGTGCAAAAAACATACGGAAGTGCTTGTGTGAATTTTTTTCAGCGCAGTACGGACCCAGAATGAAATTGCAGAAATTAGGCCGGAATTTCACAAGTTTCAGTAGAGGATAGCCTTGGTTTTTACAAAATTTCTGAAAAATTCTTCCGGAATGGTTTTTTGCTGAAATTCCACCCAAGAATCTCCACTGAATTTGGGACAAAACGGGACAAGTTTCAGGTCAAACGGATGAGTATTCACCCACGAAAAGAATCAAACAGTTTCGCACACAAACGAACCTTCCTTTCAGCCCTGGCAGTGACGAATAAAAAATTTATTGCCAATCCTCTGGGACGAATCTGGGGCTCAAACCTCAGCCAAAACTCAATAGACACAGTGACGAATGTCCGGTAAAAATTTCAGACCAAAATACCGAAGGAGTAAGGCGCAGTAAGTCCCATACCGAGAGTGAACAAAACCGGTTTTCCGAAAACAAAACGTCCTGGCTTTTCTTCCCCGTATCTTCTTTCTGTGATCCGTTTATGGACGTTCCTCCTTGCCTGGGTGCAAAAAACATACGGAAGTGCTTGTGTGAATTTTTTTCAGCGCAGTACGAACCCAGAATGAAATTGCAGAAATTAGGCCGGAATTTCACAAGTTTCAGTAGAGGATAGCCTTGGTTTTTACAAAATTTCTGAATAATTCTTCCGGAATGGTTTTTTGCTGAAATTCCACCCAAGAATCTCCACTGAATTTGGGACAAAACGGGACAAGTTTCAGGTCAAACGGATGAGTATTCACCCACGAAAAGAATCAAACAGTTTCGCACACAAACGAACCTTCCTTTCAGCCCTGGCAGTGACGAATGTCCGGTAAAAATTTCAGGCCAAAATACCCAAGGAGTAAGGCGCAGTAAGTCCCAGACCGAGAGTGAACAAAACCGGTTTTCCGAAAACAAAACGTCCTGGCTTTTCTTCCCCGTATCTTCTTTCTGTGATCCGTTTATGGACGTTCCTCCTTGCCTGGGTGCAAACAACATACGGAAGTGCTTGTGTGAATTTTTTTCAGCGCAGTACGGACCCAGAATGAAATTGCAGAAATTAGGCCGGAATTACACAAGTTTCGGTAGAGGATAGCCTTGGTTTTTACAAAATTTCTGAAAAGTTCTTCCGGAATGGTTTTTTGCTGAAATTCCACCCAAGAATCTCCACTGAATTTGGGACAAAACGGGACAAGTTTCAGGTCAAACGGATGAGTATTCACCCACGAAAAGAATCAAACAGTTTCGCACACAAACGAACCTTCCTTTCAGCCCTGGCAGTGACGAATAAAAAATTTATTGCCAATCCTCTGGGACGAATCTGGGGCTCAAACCTCAGCCAAAACTCAATAGACACAGTGACGAATGTCCGGTAAAAATTTCAGACCAAAATACCGAAGGAGTAAGGCGCAGTAAGTCCCATACCGAGAGTGAACAAAACCGGTTTTCCGAAAACAAAACGTCCTGGCTTTTCTTCCCCGTATCTTCTTTCTGTGATCCGTTTATGGACGTTCCTCCTTGCCTGGGTGCAAAAAACATACGGAAGTGCTTGTGTGAATTTTTTTCAGCGCAGTACGAACCCAGAATGAAATTGCAGAAATTAGGCCGGAATTTCACAAGTTTCAGTAGAGGATAGCCTTGGTTTTTACAAAATTTCTGAATAATTCTTCCGGAATGGTTTTTTGCTGAAATTCCACCCAAGAATCTCCACTGAATTTGGGACAAAACGGGACAAGTTTCAGGTCAAACGGATGAGTATTCACCCACGAAAAGAATCAAACAGTTTCGCACACAAACGAACCTTCCTTTCAGCCCTGGCAGTGACGAATGTCCGGTAAAAATTTCAGGCCAAAATACCCAAGGAGTAAGGCGCAGTAAGTCCCAGACCGAGAGTGAACAAAACCGGTTTTCCGAAAACAAAACGTCCTGGCTTTTCTTCCCCGTATCTTCTTTCTGTGATCCGTTTATGGACGTTCCTCCTTGCCTGGGTGCAAACAACATACGGAAGTGCTTGTGTGAATTTTTTTCAGCGCAGTACGGACCCAGAATGAAATTGCAGAAATTAGGCCGGAATTACACAAGTTTCGGTAGAGGATAGCCTTGGTTTTTACAAAATTTCTGAAAAGTTCTTCCGGAATGGTTTTTTGCTGAAATTCCACCCAAGAATCTCCACTGAATTTGGGACAAAACGGGACAAGTTTCAGGTCAAACGGATGAGTATTCACCCACGAAAAGAATCAAACAGTTTCGCACACAAACGAACCTTTCTTTCAGCCCTGGCAGTGACGAATAAAAAATTTATTGCCAATCCTGTGGGACGAATCTGGGGCTCAAACCTCAGCCAAAACTCAATAGACACAGTGACGAATGTCCGGTAAAAATTTCAGACCAAAATACCGAAGGAGTAAGGCGCAGTAAGTCCCAGACCGAGAGTGAACAAAACCGGTTTTCCGAAAACAAAACGTCCTGGCTTTTCTTCCCCGTATCTTCTTTCTGTGATCCGTTTATGGACGTTCCTCCTTGCCTGGATGCAAACAACATACGGAAGTGCTTGTGTGAATTTTTTTCTGCGCAGTACGGACCCAGAATGAAATTGCAGAAATTAGGCCGGAATTACACAAGTTTCGGTAGAGGATAGCCTTGGTTTTTACAAAATTTCTGAAAAATTCTTCCGGAATGGTTCTTTGCTGAAATTCCACCCAAGAATCTCCACTGAATTTGGGACAAAACGGGACAAGTTTCAGGTCAAACGGATGAGTATTCACCCACGAAAAGAATCAAACAGTTTCGCACACAAACGAACCTTCCTTTCAGCCCTGGCAGTGACGAATAAAAAATTTATTGCCAATCCTCTGGGACGAATCTGGGGCTCAAACCTCAGCCAAAACTCAATAGACACAGTGACGAATGTCCGGTAAAAATTTCAGACCAAAATACCCAAGGAGTAAGGCGCAGTAAGTCCCAGACCGAGAGTGAACAAAACCGGTTTTCCGAAAACAAAACGTCCTGGCTTTTCTTCCCTGTATCTTCTTTCTGTGATCCGTTTATGGACGTTCCTCCTTGCCTGGGTGCAAAAAACATACGGAAGTGCTTGTGTGAATTTTTTTCAGCGCAGTACGAACCCAGAATGAAATTGCAGAAATTAGGCCGGAATTTCACAAGTTTCAGTAGAGGATAGCCTTGGTTTTTACAAAATTTCTGAATAATTCTTCCGGAATGGTTTTTTGCTGAAATTCCACCCAAGAATCTCCACTGAATTTGGGACAAAACGGGACAAGTTTCAGGTCAAACGGATGAGTATTCACCCACGAAAAGAATCAAACAGTTTCGCACACAAACGAACCTTCCTTTCAGCCCTGGCAGTGACGAATAAAAAATTTATTGCCAATCCTCTGGGACGAATCTGGGGCTCAAACCTCAGCCAAAACTCAGTAGACACAGTGACGAATGTCCGGTAAAAATTTCAGACCAAAATACCCAAGGAGTAAGGTGCAGTAAGTCCCAGACCGAGAGTGAACAAAACCGGTTTTCCGAAAACAAAACGTCCTGGCTTTTCTTCCCCGTATCTTCTTTCTGTGATCCGTTTATGGACGTTCCTCCTTGCCTGGGTGCAAACAACATACGGAAGTGCTTGTGTGAATTTTTTTCAGCGCAGTACGGACCCAGAATGAAATTGCAGAAATTAGGCCGGAATCTCACAAGTTTCGGTAGAGGATAGCCTTGGTTTTTACAAAATTTCTGAAAAATTCTTCCGGAATGGTTTTTTGCTGAAATTCCACCCAAGAATCTCCACTGAATTTGGGACAAAGCGGGACAAGTTTCAGGTCAAACGGATGAGTATTCACCCACGAAAAGAATCAAACAGTTTCGCACACAAACGAACCTTCCTTTCAGCCCTGGCAGTGACGAATAAAAAATTTATTGCCAATCCTCTGGGACGAATCTGGGGCTCAAACCTCAGCCAAAACTCAATAGACACAGTGACGAATGTCCGGTAAAAATTTCAGGCCAAAATACCCAAGGAGTAAGGCGCAGTAAGTCCCAGACCGAGAGTGAACAAAACCGGTTTTCCGAAAACAAAACGTCCTGGCTTTTCTTCCCCGTATCTTCTTTCTGTGATCCGTTTATGGACGTTCCTCCTTGCCTGGGTGCAAACAACATACGGAAGTGATTGTGTGAATTTTTTTCAGCGCAGTACGGACCCAGAATGAAATTGCAGAAATTAGGCCGGAATTACACAAGTTTCGGTAGAGGATAGCCTTAATTTTTACAAAATTTCTGAAAAGTTCTTCCGGAATGGTTTTTTGCTGAAATTCCACCCAAGAATCTCCACTGAATTTGGGACAAAACGGGACAAGTTTCAGGTCAAACGGATGAGTATTCACCCACGAAAAGAATCAAACAGTTTCGCACACAAACGAACCTTTCTTTCAGCCCTGGCAGTGACGAATAAAAAATTTATTGCCAATCCTGTGGGACGAATCTGGGGCTCAAACCTCAGCCAAAACTCAATAGACACAGTGACGAATGTCCGGTAAAAATTTCAGACCAAAATACCGAAGGAGTAAGGCGCAGTAAGTCCCAGACCGAGGGTGAACAAAACCGGTTTTCCGAAAACAAAACGTCCTGGCTTTTCTTCCCCGTATCTTCTTTCTGTGATCCGTTTATGGACGTTCCTCCTTGCCTGGATGCAAACAACATACGGAAGTGCTTGTGTGAATTTTTTTCTGCGCAGTACGGACCCAGAATGAAATTGCATAAATTAGGCCGGAATTACACAAGTTTCGGTAGAGGATAGCCTTGGTTTTTACAAAATTTCTGAAAAATTCTTCCGGAATGGTTCTTTGCTGAAATTCCACCCAAGAATCTCCACTGAATTTGGGACAAAACGGGACAAGTTTCAGGTCAAACGGATGAGTATTCACCCACGAAAAGAATCAAACAGTTTCGCACACAAACGAACCTTCCTTTCAGCCCTGGCAGTGACGAATAAAAAATTTATTGCCAATCCTCTGGGACGAATCTGGGGCTCAAACCTCAGCCAAAACTCAATAGACACAGTGACGAATGTCCGGTAAAAATTTCAGACCAAAATACCCAAGGAGTAAGGCGCAGTAAGTCCCAGACCGAGAGTGAACAAAACCGGTTTTCCGAAAACAAAACGTCCTGGCTTTTCTTCCCCGTATCTTCTTTCTGTGATCCGTTTATGGACGTTCCTCCTTGCCTGGGTGCAAAAAACATACGGAAGTGCTTGTGTGAATTTTTTTCAGCGCAGTACGAACCCAGAATGAAATTGCAGAAATTAGGCCGGAATTTCACAAGTTTCAGTAGAGGATAGCCTTGGTTTTTACAAAATTTCTGAATAATTCTTCCGGAATGGTTTTTTGCTGAAATTCCACCCAAGAATCTCCACTGAATTTGGGACAAAACGGGACAAGTTTCAGGTCAAACGGATGAGTATTCACCCACGAAAAGAATCAAACAGTTTCGCACACAAACGAACCTTCCTTTCAGCCCTGGCAGTGACGAATAAAAAATTTATTGCCAATCCTCTGGGACGAATCTGGGGCTCAAACCTCAGCCAAAACTCAGTAGACACAGTGACGAATGTCCGGTAAAAATTTCAGACCAAAATACCCAAGGAGTAAGGCGCAGTAAGTCCCAGACCGAGAGTGAACAAAACCGGTTTTCCGAAAACAAAACGTCCTGGCTTTTCTTCCCCGTATCTTCTTTCTGTGATCCGTTTCTGGACGTTCCTCCTTGCCTGGGTGCAAACAACATACGGAAGTGCTTGTGTGAATTTTTTTCAGCGCAGTACGGACCCAGAATGAAATTGCAGAAATTAGGCCGGAATCTCACAAGTTTCGGTAGAGGATAGCCTTGGTTTTTACAAAATTTCTGAAAAATTCTTCCGGAATGGTTTTTTGCTGAAATTCCACCCAAGAATCTCCACTGAATTTGGGACAAAGCGGGACAAGTTTCAGGTCAAACGGATGAGTATTCACCCACGAAAAGAATCAAACAGTTTCGCACACAAACGAACCTTCCTTTCAGCCCTGGCAGTGACGAATAAAAAATTTATTGCCAATCCTCTGGGACGAATCTGGGGCTCAAACCTCAGCCAAAACTCAATAGACACAGTGACGAATGTCCGGTAAAAATTTCAGGCCAAAATACCCAAGGAGTAAGGCGCAGTAAGTCCCAGACCGAGAGTGAACAAAACCGGTTTTCCGAAAACAAAACGTCCTGGCTTTTCTTCCCCGTATCTTCTTTCTGTGATCCGTTTATGGACGTTCCTCCTTGCCTGGATGCAAACAACATACGGAAGTGCTTGTGTGAATTTTTTTCAGCGCAGTGCGGACCCAGAATGAAATTGCAGAAATTAGGCCGGAATTACACAAGTTTCGGTAGAGGATAGCCTTGGTTTTTACAAAATTTCTGAAAAGTTCTACCGGAATGATTTTTTTCTGAAATTCCACCCAAGAATCTCCACTGAATTTGGGACAAAACGGGACAAGTTTAAGGTCAAACGGATGAGTATTCACCCACGAAAAGAATCAAACAGTTTCGCACACAAACGAACCTTTCTTTCAGCCCTGGCAGTGACGAATAAAAAATTTATTGCCAATCCTGTGGGACGAATCTGGGGCTCAAACCTCAGCCAAAACTCAATAGACACAGTGACGAATGTCCGGTAAAAATTTCAGACCAAAATACCGAAGGAGTAAGGCGCAGTAAGTCCCAGACCGAGAGTGAACAAAACCGGTTTTCCGAAAACAAAACGTCCTGGCTTTTCTTCCCCGTATCTTCTTTCTGTGATCCGTTTATGGACGTTCCTCCTTGCCTGGATGCAAACAACATACGGAAGTGCTTGTGTGAATTTTGTTCTGCGCAGTACGGACCCAGAATGAAATTGCAGAAATTAGGCCGGAATTACACAAGTTTCGGTAGAGGATAGCCTTGGTTTTTACAAAATTTCTGAAAAATTCTTCCGGAATGGTTCTTTGCTGAAATTCCACCCAAGAATCTCCACTGAATTTGGGACAAAACGGGACAAGTTTCAGGTCAAACGGATGAGTATTCACCCACGAAAAGAATCAAACAGTTTCGCACACAAACGAACCTTCCTTTCAGCCCTGGCAGTGACGAATAAAAAATTTATTGCCAATCCTCTGGGACGAATCTGGGGCTCAAACCTCAGCCAAAACTCAGTAGACACAGTGACGAATGTCCGGTAAAAATTTCAGACCAAAATACCCAAGGCGTAAGGCGCAGTAAGTCCCAGACCGAGAGTGAACAAAACCGGTTTTCCGAAAACAAAACGTCCTGGCTTTTCTTCCCCGTATCTTCTTTCTGTGATCCGTTTATGGACGTTCCTCCTTGCCTGGATGCAAACAACATACGGAAGTGCTTGTGTGAATTTTTTTCTGCGCAGTACGGACCCATAATGAAATTGCAGAAATTAGGCCGGAATTACACAAGTTTCGGTAGAGGATAGCCTTGGTTTTTACAAAATTTCTGAAAAATTCTTCCGGAATGGTTCTTTGCTGAAATTCCACCCAAGAATCTCCACTGAATTTGGGACAAAACGGGACAAGTTTCAGGTCAAACGGATGAGTATTCACCCACGAAAAGAATCAAACAGTTTCGCACACAAACGAACCTTCCTTTCAGCCCTGGCAGTGACGAATAAAAAATTTATTGCCAATCCTCTGGGACGAATCTGGGGCTCAAACCTCAGCCAAAACTCAATAGACACAGTGACGAATGTCCGGTAAAAATTTCAGACCAAAATACCCAAGGAGTAAGGCGCAGTAAGTCCCAGACCGAGAGTGAACAAAACCGGTTTTCCGAAAACAAAACGTCCTGGCTTTTCTTCCCCGTATCTTCTTTCTGTGATCCGTTTATGGACGTTCCTCCTTGCCTGGGTGCAAACAACATACGGAAGTGCTTGTGTGAATTTTTTTCAGCGCAGTACGGACCCAGAATGAAATTGCAGAAATTAGACCGGAATTTCACAAGATTCGGTAGAGGATAGCCTTGGTTTTTACAAAATTTCTGAAAAGTTCTTCCGGAATGGTTTTTTGCTGAAATTCCACCCAAGAATCTCCACTGAATTTGGGACAAAACGGGACAAGTTTCAGGTCAAACGGATGAGTATTCACCCACGAAAAGAATCAAACAGTTTCGCACACAAACGAACCTTCCTTTCAGCCCTGGCAGTGACGAATAAAAAATTTATTGCCAATCCTCTGGGACGAATCTGGGGCTCAAACCTCAGCCAAAACTCAGTAGACACAGTGACGAATGTCCGGTAAAAATTTCAGACCAAAATACCCAAGGAGTAAGGCGCAGTAAGTCCCAGACCGAGAGTGAACAAAACCGGTTTTCCGAAAACAAAACGTCCTGGCTTTTCTTCCCCGTATCTTCTTTCTGTGATCCGTTTATGGACGTTCCTCCTTGCCTGGGTGCAAAAAACATACGGAAGTGCTTGTGTGAATTTTTTTCTGCGCAGTACGGACCCAAAATGAAATTGCAGAAATTAGGCCGGAATTTCACAAGTTTCAGAAGAGGATAGCCTTGGTTTTTACAAAATTTCTGAAAAATTCTTCCGGAATGGTTCTTTGCTGAAATTCCACCCAAGAATCTCCACTGAATTTGGGACAAAACGGGACAAGTTTCAGGTCAAACGGATGAGTATTCACCCACGAAAAGAATCAAACAGTTTCGCACACAAACGAACCTTCCTTTCAGCCCTGGCAGTGACGAATAAAAAATTTATTGCCAATCCTCTGGGACGAATCTGGGGCTCAAACCTCAGCCAAAACTCAATAGACACAGTGACGAATGTCCGGTAAAAATTTCAGACCAAAATACCCAAGGAGTAAGGCGCAGTAAGTCCCAGACCGAGAGTGAACAAAACCGGTTTTCCGAAAACAAAACGTCCTGGCTTTTCTTCCCCGTATCTTCTTTCTGTGATCCGTTTATGGACGTTCCTCCTTGCCTGGGTGCAAACAACATACGGAAGTGCTTGTGTGAATTTTTTTCAGCGCAGTACGGACCCAGAATGAAATTGCAGAAATTAGACCGGAATTTCACAAGTTTCGGTAGAGGATAGCCTTGGTTTTTACAAAATTTCTGAAAAGTTCTTCCGGAATGGTTTTTTGCTGAAATTCCACCCAAGAATCTCCACTGAATTTGGGACAAAACGGGACAAGTTTCAGGTCAAACGGATGAGTATTCACCCACGAAAAGAATCAAACAGTTTCGCACACAAACGAACCTTCCTTTCAGCCCTGGCAGTGACGAATAAAAAATTTATTGCCAATCCTCTGGGACGAATCTGGGGCTCAAACCTCAGCCAAAACTCAGTAGACACAGTGACGAATGTCCGGTAAAAATTTCAGACCAAAATACCCAAGGAGTAAGGCGCAGTAAGTCCCAGACCGAGAGTGAACAAAACCGGTTTTCCGAAAACAAAACTTCCTGGCTTTTCTTCCCCGTATCTTCTTTCTGTGATCCGTTTATGGACGTTCCTCCTTGCCTGGGTGCAAAAAACATACGGAAGTGCTTGTGTGAATTTTTTTCTGCGCAGTACGGACCCAAAATGAAATTGCAGAAATTAGGCCGGAATTTCACAAGTTTCAGAAGAGGATAGCCTTGGTTTTTACAAAATTTCTGAAAAATTCTTCCGGAATGGTTCTTTGCTGAAATTCCACCCAAGAATCTCCACTGAATTTGGGACAAAACGGGACAAGTTTCAGGTCAAACGGATGAGTATTCACCCACGAAAAGAATCAAACAGTTTCGCACACAAACGAACCTTCCTTTCAGCCCTGGCAGTGACGAATAAAAAATTTATTGCCAATCCTCTGGGACGAATCTGGGGCTCAAACCTCAGCCAAAACTCAGTAGACACAGTGACGAATGTCCGGTAAAAATTTCAGACCAAAATACCCAAGGAGTAAGGCGCAGTAAGTCCCAGACCGAGAGTGAACAAAACCGGTTTTCCGAAAACAAAACGTCCTGGCTTTTCTTCCCCGTATCTTCTTTCTGTGATCCGTTTATGGACGTTCCTCCTTGCCTGGATGCAAACAACATACGGAAGTGCTTGTGTGAATTTTTTTCTGCGCAGTACGGACCCATAATGAAATTGCAGAAATTAGGCCGGAATTTCACAAGTTTCAGAAGAGGATAGCCTTGGTTTTTACAAAATTTCTGAATAATTCTTCCGGAATGGTTTTTTGCTGAAATTCCACCCAAGAATCTCCACTGAATTTGGGACAAAACGGGACAAGTTTCAGGTCAAACGGATGAGTATTCACCCACGAAAAGAATCAAACAGTTTCGCACACAAACGAACCTTCCTTTCAGCCCTGGCAGTGACGAATAAAAAATTTATTGCCAATCCTGTGGGACGAATCTGGGGCTCAAACCTCAGCCAAAACTCAGTAGACACAGTGACGAATGTCCGGTAAAAATTTCAGACCAAAATACCCAAGGAGTAAGGCGCAGTAAGTCCCAGACCGAGAGTGAACAAAACCGGTTTTCCGAAAACAAAACGTCCTGGCTTTTCTTCCCCGTATCTTCTTTCTGTGATCCGTTTATGGACGTTCCTCCTTGCCTGGGTGCAAACAACATACGGAAGTGCTTGTGTGAATTTTTTTCAGCGCAGTACGGACCCAGAATGAAATTGCAGAAATTAGACCGGAATTTCACAAGTTTCGGTAGAGGATAGCCTTTGTTTTTACAAAATTTCTGAAAAGTTCTTCCGGAATGGTTTTTTGCTGAAATTCCACCCAAGAATCTCCACTGAATTTGGGACAAAACGGGACAAGTTTCAGGTCAAACGGATGAGTATTCACCCACGAAAAGAATCAAACAGTTTCGCACACAAACGAACCTTCCTTTCAGCCCTGGCAGTGACGAATAAAAAATTTATTGCCAATTCTGTGGGACGAATCTCGGGCTCAAACCTCAGCCAAAACTCAGTAGACACAGTGACGAATGTCCGGTACAAATTTCAGACCAAAATACCCAAGGAGTAAGGCGCAGTAAGTCCCAGACCGAGAGTGAACAAAACCGGTTTTCCGAAAACAAAACGTCCTGGCTTTTCTTCCCCGTATCTTCTTTCTGTGATCCGTTTATGGACGTTCCTCCTTGCCTGGGTGCAAACAACATACGGAAGTGCTTGTGTGAATTTTTTTCAGCGCAGTACGGACCCAGAATGAAATTGCAGAAATTAGGCCGGAATTTCACAAGTTTCTGTAGAGGATAGCCTTGGTTTTTACAAAATTTCTGAATAATTCTTCCGGAATGGTTTTTTGCTGAAATTCCACCCAAGAATCTCCACTGAATTTGGGACAAAACGGGACAAGTTTCAGGTCAAACGGATGAGTATTCACCCACGAAAAGAATCAAACAGTTTCGCACACAAACGAACCTTCCTTTCAGCCCTGGCAGTGACGAATAAAAAATTTATTGCCAATCCTCTGGGACGAATCTGGGGCTCAAACCTCAGCCAAAACTCAGTAGACACAGTGACGAATGTCCGGTAAAAATTTCAGACCAAAATACCCAAGGCGTAAGGCGCAGTAAGTCCCAGACCGAGAGTGAACAAAACCGGTTTTCCGAAAACAAAACGTCCTGGCTTTTCTTCCCCGTATCTTCTTTCTGTGATCCGTTTATGGACGTTCCTCCTTGCCTGGGTGCAAAAAACATACGGAAGTGCTTGTGTGAATTTTTTTCAGCGCAGTACGGACCCAGAATGAAATTGCAGAAATTAGGCCGGAATTTCACAAGTTTCAGAAGAGGATAGCCTTGGTTTTTACAAAATTTCTGAATAATTCTTCCGGAATGGTTTTTTGCTGAAATTCCACCCAAGAATCTCCACTGAATTTGGGACAAAACGGGACAAGTTTCAGGTCAAACGAATGAGTATTCACCCACGAAAAGAATCAAACAGTTTCGCACACAAACGAACCTTCCTTTCAGCCCTGGCAGTGACGAATAAAAAATTTATTGCCAATCCTCTGGGACGAATCTGGGGCTCAAACCTCAGACAAAACTCAGTAGACACAGTGACGAATGTCCGGTAAAAATTTCAGACCAAAATACCCAAGGAGTAAGGCGCAGTAAGTCCCAGACCGAGAGTGAACAAAACCGGTTTTCCGAAAACAAAACGTCCTGGCTTTTCTTCCCCGTATCTTCTTTCTGTGATCCGTTTATGGACGTTCCTCCTTGCCTGGGTGCAAACAACATACGGAAGTGCTTGTGTGAATTTTTTTCAGCGCAGTACGGACCCAGAATGAAATTGCAGAAATTAGGCCGGAATTTCACATGTTTCGGTAGAGGATAGCCTTTGTTTTTACAAAATTTCTGAAAAGTTCATCCGGAATGGTTTTTTGCTGAAATTCCACCCAAGAATCTCCACTGAATTTGGGACAAAACGGGACAAGTTTCAGGTCAAACGGATGAGTATTCACCCACGAAAAGAATCAAACAGTTTCGCACACAAACGAACCTTCCTTTCAGCCCTGGCAGTGACGAATAAAAAATTTATTGCCAATCCTCTGGGACGAATCTGGGGCTCAAACCTCAGCCAAAACTCAATAGAAACAGTGACGAATGTCCGGTAAAAATTTCAGACCAAAATACCCAAGGAGTAAGGCGCAGTAAGTCCCAGACCGAGAGTGAACAAAACCGGTTTTCCGAAAACAAAACGTCCTGGCTTTTCTTCCCCGTATCTTCTTTCTGTGATCCGTTTATGGACGTTCCTCCTTGCCTGGGTGCAAACAACATACGGAAGTGCTTGTGTGAATTTTTTTCAGCGCAGTACGGACCCAGAATGAAATTGCAGAAATTAGGCCGGAATTTCACAAGTTTCAGTAGAGGATAGCCTTGGTTTTTACAAAATTTCTGAATAATTCTTCCGGAATGGTTTTTTGCTGAAATTCCACCCAAGAATCTCCACTGAATTTGGGACAAAACGGGACAAGTTTCAGGTCAAACGGATGAGTATTCACCCACGAAAAGAATCAAACAGTTTCGCACACAAACGAACCTTCCTTTCAGCCCTGGCAGTGACAAATAAAAAATTTATTGCCAATCCTGTGGGACGAATCTGGGGCTCAAACCTCAGCCAAAACTCAGTAGACACAGTGACGAATGTCCGGTAAAAATTTCAGACCAAAATACCCAAGGAGTAAGGCGCAGTAAGTCCCAGACCGAGAGTGAACAAAACCGGTTTTCCGAAAACAAAACGTCCTGGCTTTTCTTCCCCGTATCTTCTTTCTGTGATCCGTTTATGGACGTTCCTCCTTGCCTGGGTGCAAACAACATACGGAAGTGCTTGTGTGAATTTTTTTCAGCGCAGTACGGACCCAGAATGAAATTGCAGAAATTAGACCGGAATTTCACAAGTTTCGGTAGAGGATAGCCTTTGTTTTTACAAAATTTCTGAAAAGTTCTTCCGGAATGGTTTTTTGCTGAAATTCCACCCAAGAATCTCCACTGAATTTGGGACAAAACGGGACAAGTTTCAGGTCAAACGGATGAGTATTCACCCACGAAAAGAATCAAACAGTTTCGCACACAAACGAACCTTCCTTTCAGCCCTGGCAGTGACGAATAAAAAATTTATTGCCAATTCTGTGGGACGAATCTCGGGCTCAAACCTCAGCCAAAACTCAGTAGACACAGTGACGAATGTCCGGTACAAATTTCAGACCAAAATACCCAAGGAGTAAGGCGCAGTAAGTCCCAGACCGAGAGTGAACAAAACCGGTTTTCCGAAAACAAAACGTCCTGGCTTTTCTTCCCCGTATCTTCTTTCTGTGATCCGTTTATGGACGTTCCTCCTTGCCTGGGTGCAAACAACATACGGAAGTGCTTGTGTGAATTTTTTTCAGCGCAGTACGGACCCAGAATGAAATTGCAGAAATTAGGCCGGAATTTCACAAGTTTCAGTAGAGGATAGCCTTGGTTTTTACAAAATTTCTGAATAATTCTTCCGGAATGGTTTTTTGCTGAAATTCCACCCAAGAATCTCCACTGAATTTGGGACAAAACGGGACAAGTTTCAGGTCAAACGGATGAGTATTCACCCACGAAAAGAATCAAACAGTTTCGCACACAAACGAACCTTCCTTTCAGCCCTGGCAGTGACAAATAAAAAATTTATTGCCAATCCTGTGGGACGAATCTGGGGCTCAAACCTCAGCCAAAACTCAGTAGACACAGTGACGAATGTCCGGTAAAAATTTCAGACCAAAATACCCAAGGAGTAAGGCGCAGTAAGTCCCAGACCGAGAGTGAACAAAACCGGTTTTCCGAAAACAAAACGTCCTGGCTTTTCTTCCCCGTATCTTCTTTCTGTGATCCGTTTATGGACGTTCCTCCTTGCCTGGGTGCAAACAACATACGGAAGTGCTTGTGTGAATTTTTTTCAGCGCAGTACGGACCCAGAATGAAATTGCAGAAATTAGACCGGAATTTCACAAGTTTCGGTAGAGGATAGCCTTTGTTTTTACAAAATTTCTGAAAAGTTCTTCCGGAATGGTTTTTTGCTGAAATTCCACCCAAGAATCTCCACTGAATTTGGGACAAAACGGGACAAGTTTCAGGTCAAACGGATGAGTATTCACCCACGAAAAGAATCAAACAGTTTCGCACACAAACGAACCTTCCTTTCAGCCCTGGCAG
Organism: Phaseolus vulgaris; assembly: GCF_051622355.1. Classification (NCBI taxonomy): domain Eukaryota; kingdom Viridiplantae; phylum Streptophyta; class Magnoliopsida; order Fabales; family Fabaceae; genus Phaseolus; species Phaseolus vulgaris. Next base: position 54,023,345 of record NC_143508.1, on the reverse strand, counting down.
TGACGAATAAAAAATTTATTGCCAATTCTGTGGGACGAATCTCGGGCTCAAACCTCAGCCAAAACTCAGTAGACACAGTGACGAATGTCCGGTACAAATTTCAGACCAAAATACCCAAGGAGTAAGGCGCAGTAAGTCCCAGACCGAGAGTGAACAAAACCGGTTTTCCGAAAACAAAACGTCCTGGCTTTTCTTCCCCGTATCTTCTTTCTGTGATCCGTTTATGGACGTTCCTCCTTGCCTGGGTGCAAACAACATACGGAAGTGCTTGTGTGAATTTTTTTCAGCGCAGTACGGACCCAGAATGAAATTGCAGAAATTAGGCCGGAATTTCACAAGTTTCTGTAGAGGATAGCCTTGGTTTTTACAAAATTTCTGAATAATTCTTCCGGAATGGTTTTTTGCTGAAATTCCACCCAAGAATCTCCACTGAATTTGGGACAAAACGGGACAAGTTTCAGGTCAAACGGATGAGTATTCACCCACGAAAAGAATCAAACAGTTTCGCACACAAACGAACCTTCCTTTCAGCCCTGGCAGTGACGAATAAAAAATTTATTGCCAATCCTGTGGGACGAATCTGGGGCTCAAACCTCAGCCAAAACTCAGTAGACACAGTGACGAATGTCCGGTAAAAATTTCAGACCAAAATACCCAAGGAGTAAGGCGCAGTAAGTCCCAGACCGAGAGTGAACAAAACCGGTTTTCCGAAAACAAAACGTCCTGGCTTTTCTTCCCCGTATCTTCTTTCTGTGATCCGTTTATGGACGTTCCTCCTTGCCTGGGTGCAAACAACATACGGAAGTGCTTGTGTGAATTTTTTTCAGCGCAGTACGGACCCAGAATGAAATTGCAGAAATTAGGCCGGAATTTCACATGTTTCGGTAGAGGATAGCCTTTGTTTTTACAAAATTTCTGAAAAGTTCTTCCGGAATGGTTTTTTGCTGAAATTCCACCCAAGAATCTCCACTGAATTTGGGACAAAACGGGACAAGTTTCAGGTCAAACGGATGAGTATTCACCCACGAAAAGAATCAAACAGTTTCGCACACAAACGAACCTTCCTTTCAGCCCTGGCAGTGACGAATAAAAAATTTATTGCCAATTCTGTGGGACGAATCTCGGGCTCAAACCTCAGCCAAAACTCAGTAGACACAGTGACGAATGTCCGGTACAAATTTCAGACCAAAATACCCAAGGAGTAAAGCGCAGTAAGTTCCAGACCGAGAGTGAACAAAACCGGTTTTCCGAAAACAAAACGTCCTGGCTTTTCTTCCCCGTATCTTCTTTCTGTGATCCGTTTATGGACGTTCCTCCTTGCCTGGGTGCAAACAACATTCGGAAGTGCTTGTGTGAATTTTTTTCAGCGCAGTACGGACCCAGAATGAAATTGCAGAAATTAGGCCGGAATTTCACAAGTTTCTGTAGAGGATAGCCTTGGTTTTTACAAAATTTCTGAATAATTCTTCCGGAATGGTTTTTTGCTGAAATTCCACCCAAGAATCTCCACTGAATTTGGGACAAAACGGGACAAGTTTCAGGTCAAACGGATGAGTATTCACCCACGAAAAGAATCAAACAGTTTCGCACACAAACGAACCTTCCTTTCAGCCCTGGCAGTGACGAATAAAAAATTTATTGCCAATCCTGTGGGACGAATCTGGGGCTCAAACCTCAGCCAAAACTCAGTAGACACAGTGACGAATGTCCGGTAAAAATTTCAGACCAAAATACCCAAGGAGTAAGGCGCAGTAAGTCCCAGACCGAGAGTGAACAAAACCGGTTTTCCGAAAACAAAACGTCCTGGCTTTTCTTCCCCGTATCTTCTTTCTGTGATCCGTTTATGGACGTTCCTCCTTGCCTGGGTGCAAACAACATACGGAAGTGCTTGTGTGAATTTTTTTCAGCGCAGTACGGACCCAGAATGAAATTGCAGAAATTAGGCCGGAATTTCACAAGTTTCTGTAGAGGATAGCCTTGGTTTTTACAAAATTTCTGAATAATTCTTCCGGAATGGTTTTTTGCTGAAATTCCACCCAAGAATCTCCACTGAATTTGGGACAAAACGGGACAAGTTTCAGGTCAAACGGATGAGTATTCACCCACGAAAAGAATCAAACAGTTTCGCACACAAACGAACCTTCCTTTCAGCCCTGGCAGTGACGAATAAAAAATTTATTGCCAATCCTGTGGGACGAATCTGGGGCTCAAACCTCAGCCAAAACTCAGTAGACACAGTGACGAATGTCCGGTAAAAATTTCAGACCAAAATACCCAAGGAGTAAGGCGCAGTAAGTCCCAGACCGAGAGTGAACAAAACCGGTTTTCCGAAAACAAAACGTCCTGGCTTTTCTTCCCCGTATCTTCTTTCTGTGATCCGTTTATGGACGTTCCTCCTTGCCTGGGTGCAAACAACATACGGAAGTGCTTGTGTGAATTTTTTTCAGCGCAGTACGGACCCAGAATGAAATTGCAGAAATTAGGCCGGAATTTCACATGTTTCGGTAGAGGATAGCCTTTGTTTTTACAAAATTTCTGAAAAGTTCTTCCGGAATGGTTTTTTGCTGAAATTCCACCCAAGAATCTCCACTGAATTTGGGACAAAACGGGACAAGTTTCAGGTCAAACGGATGAGTATTCACCCACGAAAAGAATCAAACAGTTTCGCACACAAACGAACCTTCCTTTCAGCCCTGGCAGTGACGAATAAAAAATTTATTGCCAATTCTGTGGGACGAATCTCGGGCTCAAACCTCAGCCAAAACTCAGTAGACACAGTGACGAATGTCCGGTACAAATTTCAGACCAAAATACCCAAGGAGTAAAGCGCAGTAAGTTCCAGACCGAGAGTGAACAAAACCGGTTTTCCGAAAACAAAACGTCCTGGCTTTTCTTCCCCGTATCTTCTTTCTGTGATCCGTTTATGGACGTTCCTCCTTGCCTGGGTGCAAACAACATTCGGAAGTGCTTGTGTGAATTTTTTTCAGCGCAGTACGGACCCAGAATGAAATTGCAGAAATTAGGCCGGAATTTCACAAGTTTCTGTAGAGGATAGCCTTGGTTTTTACAAAATTTCTGAATAATTCTTCCGGAATGGTTTTTTGCTGAAATTCCACCCAAGAATCTCCACTGAATTTGGGACAAAACGGGACAAGTTTCAGGTCAAACGGATGAGTATTCACCCACGAAAAGAATCAAACAGTTTCGCACACAAACGAACCTTCCTTTCAGCCCTGGCAGTGACGAATAAAAAATTTATTGCCAATCCTGTGGGACGAATCTGGGGCTCAAACCTCAGCCAAAACTCAGTAGACACAGTGACGAATGTCCGGTAAAAATTTCAGACCAAAATACCCAAGGAGTAAGGCGCAGTAAGTCCCAGACCGAGAGTGAACAAAACCGGTTTTCCGAAAACAAAACGTCCTGGCTTTTCTTCCCCGTATCTTCTTTCTGTGATCCGTTTATGGACGTTCCTCCTTGCCTGGGTGCAAACAACATACGGAAGTGCTTGTGTGAATTTTTTTCAGCGCAGTACGGACCCAGAATGAAATTGCAGAAATTAGACCGGAATTTCACAAGTTTCAGTAGAGGATAGCCTTTGTTTTTACAAAATTTCTGAAAAGTTCTTCCGGAATGGTTTTTTGCTGAAATTCCACCCAAGAATCTCCACTGAATTTGGGACAAAACGGGACAAGTTTCAGGTCAAACGGATGAGTATTCACCCACGAAAAGAATCAAACAGTTTCGCACACAAACGAACCTTCCTTTCAGCCCTGGCAGTGACGAATAAAAAATTTATTGCCAATTCTGTGGGACGAATCTCGGGCTCAAACCTCAGCCAAAACTCAGTAGACACAGTGACGAATGTCCGGTACAAATTTCAGACCAAAATACCCAAGGAGTAAGGCGCAGTAAGTCCCAGACCGAGAGTGAACAAAACCGGTTTTCCGAAAACAAAACGTCCTGGCTTTTCTTCCCCGTATCTTCTTTCTGTGATCCGTTTATGGACGTTCCTCCTTGCCTGGGTGCAAACAACATACGGAAGTGCTTGTGTGAATTTTTTTCAGCGCAGTACGGACCCAGAATGAAATTGCAGAAATTAGGCCGGAATTTCACAAGTTTCTGTAGAGGATAGCCTTGGTTTTTACAAAATTTCTGAATAATTCTTCCGGAATGGTTTTTTGCTGAAATTCCACCCAAGAATCTCCACTGAATTTGGGACAAAACGGGACAAGTTTCAGGTCAAACGGATGAGTATTCACCCACGAAAAGAATCAAACAGTTTCGCACACAAACGAACCTTCCTTTCAGCCCTGGCAGTGACGAATAAAAAATTTATTGCCAATCCTGTGGGACGAATCTGGGGCTCAAACCTCAGCCAAAACTCAGTAGACACAGTGACGAATGTCCGGTAAAAATTTCAGACCAAAATACCCAAGGAGTAAGGCGCAGTAAGTCCCAGACCGAGAGTGAACAAAACCGGTTTTCCGAAAACAAAACGTCCTGGCTTTTCTTCCCCGTATCTTCTTTCTGTGATCCGTTTATGGACGTTCCTCCTTGCCTGGGTGCAAACAACATACGGAAGTGCTTGTGTGAATTTTTTTCAGCGCAGTACGGACCCAGAATGAAATTGCAGAAATTAGGCCGGAATTTCACATGTTTCGGTAGAGGATAGCCTTTGTTTTTACAAAATTTCTGAAAAGTTCTTCCGGAATGGTTTTTTGCTGAAATTCCACCCAAGAATCTCCACTGAATTTGGGACAAAACGGGACAAGTTTCAGGTCAAACGGATGAGTATTCACCCACGAAAAGAATCAAACAGTTTCGCACACAAACGAACCTTCCTTTCAGCCTTGGCAGTGACGAATAAAAAATTTATTGCCAATTCTGTGGGACGAATCTCGGGCTCAAACCTCAGCCAAAACTCAGTAGACACAGTGACGAATGTCCGGTACAAATTTCAGACCAAAATACCCAAGGAGTAAAGCGCAGTAAGTTCCAGACCGAGAGTGAACAAAACCGGTTTTCCGAAAACAAAACGTCCTGGCTTTTCTTCCCCGTATCTTCTTTCTGTGATCCGTTTATGGACGTTCCTCCTTGCCTGGGTGCAAACAACATACGGAAGTGCTTGTGTGAATTTTTTTCAGCGCAGTACGGACCCAGAATGAAATTGCAGAAATTAGGCCGGAATTTCACAAGTTTCTGTAGAGGATAGCCTTGGTTTTTACAAAATTTCTGAATAATTCTTCCGGAATGGTTTTTTGCTGAAATTCCACCCAAGAATCTCCACTGAATTTGGGACAAAACGGGACAAGTTTCAGGTCAAACGGATGAGTATTCACCCACGAAAAGAATCAAACAGTTTCGCACACAAACGAACCTTCCTTTCAGCCCTGGCAGTGACGAATAAAAAATTTATTGCCAATCCTGTGGGACGAATCTGGGGCTCAAACCTCAGCCAAAACTCAGTAGACACAGTGACGAATGTCCGGTAAAAATTTCAGACCAAAATACCCAAGGAGTAAGGCGCAGTAAGTCCCAGACCGAGAGTGAACAAAACCGGTTTTCCGAAAACAAAACGTCCTGGCTTTTCTTCCCCGTATCTTCTTTCTGTGATCCGTTTATGGACGTTCCTCCTTGCCTGGGTGCAAACAACATACGGAAGTGCTTGTGTGAATTTTTTTCAGCGCAGTACGGACCCAGAATGAAATTGCAGAAATTAGACCGGAATTTCACAAGTTTCGGTAGAGGATAGCCTTTGTTTTTACAAAATTTCTGAAAAGTTCTTCCGGAATGGTTTTTTGCTGAAATTCCACCCAAGAATCTCCACTGAATTTGGGACAAAACGGGACAAGTTTCAGGTCAAACGGATGAGTATTCACCCACGAAAAGAATCAAACAGTTTCGCACACAAACGAACCTTCCTTTCAGCCCTGGCAGTGACGAATAAAAAATTTATTGCCAATTCTGTGGGACGAATCTCGGGCTCAAACCTCAGCCAAAACTCAGTAGACACAGTGACGAATGTCCGGTACAAATTTCAGACCAAAATACCCAAGGAGTAAGGCGCAGTAAGTCCCAGACCGAGAGTGAACAAAACCGGTTTTCCGAAAACAAAACGTCCTGGCTTTTCTTCCCCGTATCTTCTTTCTGTGATCCGTTTATGGACGTTCCTCCTTGCCTGGGTGCAAACAACATACGGAAGTGCTTGTGTGAATTTTTTTCAGCGCAGTACGGACCCAGAATGAAATTGCAGAAATTAGGCCGGAATTTCACAAGTTTCTGTAGAGGATAGCCTTGGTTTTTACAAAATTTCTGAATAATTCTTCCGGAATGGTTTTTTGCTGAAATTCCACCCAAGAATCTCCACTGAATTTGGGACAAAACGGGACAAGTTTCAGGTCAAACGGATGAGTATTCACCCACGAAAAGAATCAAACAGTTTCGCACACAAACGAACCTTCCTTTCAGCCCTGGCAGTGACGAATAAAAAATTTATTGCCAATTCTGTGGGACGAATCTCGGGCTCAAACCTCAGCCAAAACTCAGTAGACACAGTGACGAATGTCCGGTACAAATTTCAGACCAAAATACCCAAGGAGTAAGGCGCAGTAAGTCCCAGACCGAGAGTGAACAAAACCGGTTTTCCGAAAACAAAACGTCCTGGCTTTTCTTCCCCGTATCTTCTTTCTGTGATCCGTTTATGGACGTTCCTCCTTGCCTGGGTGCAAACAACATACGGAAGTGCTTGTGTGAATTTTTTTCAGCGCAGTACGGACCCAGAATGAAATTGCAGAAATTAGGCCGGAATTTCACAAGTTTCTGTAGAGGATAGCCTTGGTTTTTACAAAATTTCTGAATAATTCTTCCGGAATGGTTTTTTGCTGAAATTCCACCCAAGAATCTCCACTGAATTTGGGACAAAACGGGACAAGTTTCAGGTCAAACGGATGAGTATTCACCCACGAAAAGAATCAAACAGTTTCGCACACAAACGAACCTTCCTTTCAGCCCTGGCAGTGACGAATAAAAAATTTATTGCCAATCCTGTGGGACGAATCTGGGGCTCAAACCTCAGCCAAAACTCAGTAGACACAGTGACGAATGTCCGGTAAAAATTTCAGACCAAAATACCCAAGGAGTAAGGCGCAGTAAGTCCCAGACCGAGAGTGAACAAAACCGGTTTTCCGAAAACAAAACGTCCTGGCTTTTCTTCCCCGTATCTTCTTTCTGTGATCCGTTTATGGACGTTCCTCCTTGCCTGGGTGCAAACAACATACGGAAGTGCTTGTGTGAATTTTTTTCAGCGCAGTACGGACCCAGAATGAAATTGCAGAAATTAGGCCGGAATTTCACATGTTTCGGTAGAGGATAGCCTTTGTTTTTACAAAATTTCTGAAAAGTTCTTCCGGAATGGTTTTTTGCTGAAATTCCACCCAAGAATCTCCACTGAATTTGGGACAAAACGGGACAAGTTTCAGGTCAAACGGATGAGTATTCACCCACGAAAAGAATCAAACAGTTTCGCACACAAACGAACCTTCCTTTCAGCCTTGGCAGTGACGAATAAAAAATTTATTGCCAATTCTGTGGGACGAATCTCGGGCTCAAACCTCAGCCAAAACTCAGTAGACACAGTGACGAATGTCCGGTACAAATTTCAGACCAAAATACCCAAGGAGTAAAGCGCAGTAAGTTCCAGACCGAGAGTGAACAAAACCGGTTTTCCGAAAACAAAACGTCCTGGCTTTTCTTCCCCGTATCTTCTTTCTGTGATCCGTTTATGGACGTTCCTCCTTGCCTGGGTGCAAACAACATACGGAAGTGCTTGTGTGAATTTTTTTCAGCGCAGTACGGACCCAGAATGAAATTGCAGAAATTAGGCCGGAATTTCACAAGTTTCTGTAGAGGATAGCCTTGGTTTTTACAAAATTTCTGAATAATTCTTCCGGAATGGTTTTTTGCTGAAATTCCACCCAAGAATCTCCACTGAATTTGGGACAAAACGGGACAAGTTTCAGGTCAAACGGATGAGTATTCACCCACGAAAAGAATCAAACAGTTTCGCACACAAACGAACCTTCCTTTCAGCCCTGGCAGTGACGAATAAAAAATTTATTGCCAATCCTGTGGGACGAATCTGGGGCTCAAACCTCAGCCAAAACTCAGTAGACACAGTGACGAATGTCCGGTAAAAATTTCAGACCAAAATACCCAAGGAGTAAGGCGCAGTAAGTCCCAGACCGAGAGTGAACAAAACCGGTTTTCCGAAAACAAAACGTCCTGGCTTTTCTTCCCCGTATCTTCTTTCTGTGATCCGTTTATGGACGTTCCTCCTTGCCTGGGTGCAAACAACATACGGAAGTGCTTGTGTGAATTTTTTTCAGCGCAGTACGGACCCAGAATGAAATTGCAGAAATTAGACCGGAATTTCACAAGTTTCGGTAGAGGATAGCCTTTGTTTTTACAAAATTTCTGAAAAGTTCTTCCGGAATGGTTTTTTGCTGAAATTCCACCCAAGAATCTCCACTGAATTTGGGACAAAACGGGACAAGTTTCAGGTCAAACGGATGAGTATTCACCCACGAAAAGAATCAAACAGTTTCGCACACAAACGAACCTTCCTTTCAGCCCTGGCAGTGACGAATAAAAAATTTATTGCCAATCCTGTGGGACGAATCTGGGGCTCAAACCTCAGCCAAAACTCAGTAGACACAGTGACGAATGTCCGGTAAAAATTTCAGACCAAAATACCCAAGGAGTAAGGCGCAGTAAGTCCCAGACCGAGAGTGAACAAAACCGGTTTTCCGAAAACAAAACGTCCTGGCTTTTCTTCCCCGTATCTTCTTTCTGTGATCCGTTTATGGACGTTCCTCCTTGCCTGGGTGCAAACAACATACGGAAGTGCTTGTGTGAATTTTTTTCAGCGCAGTACGGACCCAGAATGAAATTGCAGAAATTAGGCCGGAATTTCACATGTTTCGGTAGAGGATAGCCTTTGTTTTTACAAAATTTCTGAAAAGTTCTTCCGGAATGGTTTTTTGCTGAAATTCCACCCAAGAATCTCCACTGAATTTGGGACAAAACGGGACAAGTTTCAGGTCAAACGGATGAGTATTCACCCACGAAAAGAATCAAACAGTTTCGCACACAAACGAACCTTCCTTTCAGCCTTGGCAGTGACGAATAAAAAATTTATTGCCAATTCTGTGGGACGAATCTCGGGCTCAAACCTCAGCCAAAACTCAGTAGACACAGTGACGAATGTCCGGTACAAATTTCAGACCAAAATACCCAAGGAGTAAAGCGCAGTAAGTTCCAGACCGAGAGTGAACAAAACCGGTTTTCCGAAAACAAAACGTCCTGGCTTTTCTTCCCCGTATCTTCTTTCTGTGATCCGTTTATGGACGTTCCTCCTTGCCTGGGTGCAAACAACATACGGAAGTGCTTGTGTGAATTTTTTTCAGCGCAGTACGGACCCAGAATGAAATTGCAGAAATTAGGCCGGAATTTCACAAGTTTCTGTAGAGGATAGCCTTGGTTTTTACAAAATTTCTGAATAATTCTTCCGGAATGGTTTTTTGCTGAAATTCCACCCAAGAATCTCCACTGAATTTGGGACAAAACGGGACAAGTTTCAGGTCAAACGGATGAGTATTCACCCACGAAAAGAATCAAACAGTTTCGCACACAAACGAACCTTCCTTTCAGCCCTGGCAGTGACGAATAAAAAATTTATTGCCAATCCTGTGGGACGAATCTGGGGCTCAAACCTCAGCCAAAACTCAGTAGACACAGTGACGAATGTCCGGTAAAAATTTCAGACCAAAATACCCAAGGAGTAAGGCGCAGTAAGTCCCAGACCGAGAGTGAACAAAACCGGTTTTCCGAAAACAAAACGTCCTGGCTTTTCTTCCCCGTATCTTCTTTCTGTGATCCGTTTATGGACGTTCCTCCTTGCCTGGGTGCAAACAACATACGGAAGTGCTTGTGTGAATTTTTTTCAGCGCAGTACGGACCCAGAATGAAATTGCAGAAATTAGACCGGAATTTCACAAGTTTCGGTAGAGGATAGCCTTTGTTTTTACAAAATTTCTGAAAAGTTCTTCCGGAATGGTTTTTTGCTGAAATTCCACCCAAGAATCTCCACTGAATTTGGGACAAAACGGGACAAGTTTCAGGTCAAACGGATGAGTATTCACCCACGAAAAGAATCAAACAGTTTCGCACACAAACGAACCTTCCTTTCAGCCCTGGCAGTGACGAATAAAAAATTTATTGCCAATTCTGTGGGACGAATCTCGGGCTCAAACCTCAGCCAAAACTCAGTAGACACAGTGACGAATGTCCGGTACAAATTTCAGACCAAAATACCCAAGGAGTAAGGCGCAGTAAGTCCCAGACCGAGAGTGAACAAAACCGGTTTTCCGAAAACAAAACGTCCTGGCTTTTCTTCCCCGTATCTTCTTTCTGTGATCCGTTTATGGACGTTCCTCCTTGCCTGGGTGCAAACAACATACGGAAGTGCTTGTGTGAATTTTTTTCAGCGCAGTACGGACCCAGAATGAAATTGCAGAAATTAGGCCGGAATTTCACAAGTTTCTGTAGAGGATAGCCTTGGTTTTTACAAAATTTCTGAATAATTCTTCCGGAATGGTTTTTTGCTGAAATTCCACCCAAGAATCTCCACTGAATTTGGGACAAAACGGGACAAGTTTCAGGTCAAACGGATGAGTATTCACCCACGAAAAGAATCAAACAGTTTCGCACACAAACGAACCTTCCTTTCAGCCCTGGCAGTGACGAATAAAAAATTTATTGCCAATTCTGTGGGACGAATCTCGGGCTCAAACCTCAGCCAAAACTCAGTAGACACAGTGACGAATGTCCGGTACAAATTTCAGACCAAAATACCCAAGGAGTAAGGCGCAGTAAGTCCCAGACCGAGAGTGAACAAAACCGGTTTTCCGAAAACAAAACGTCCTGGCTTTTCTTCCCCGTATCTTCTTTCTGTGATCCGTTTATGGACGTTCCTCCTTGCCTGGGTGCAAACAACATACGGAAGTGCTTGTGTGAATTTTTTTCAGCGCAGTACGGACCCAGAATGAAATTGCAGAAATTAGGCCGGAATTTCACAAGTTTCTGTAGAGGATAGCCTTGGTTTTTACAAAATTTCTGAATAATTCTTCCGGAATGGTTTTTTGCTGAAATTCCACCCAAGAATCTCCACTGAATTTGGGACAAAACGGGACAAGTTTCAGGTCAAACGGATGAGTATTCACCCACGAAAAGAATCAAACAGTTTCGCACACAAACGAACCTTCCTTTCAGCCCTGGCAGTGACGAATAAAAAATTTATTGCCAATCCTGTGGGACGAATCTGGGGCTCAAACCTCAGCCAAAACTCAGTAGACACAGTGACGAATGTCCGGTAAAAATTTCAGACCAAAATACCCAAGGAGTAAGGCGCAGTAAGTCCCAGACCGAGAGTGAACAAAACCGGTTTTCCGAAAACAAAACGTCCTGGCTTTTCTTCCCCGTATCTTCTTTCTGTGATCCGTTTATGGACGTTCCTCCTTGCCTGGGTGCAAACAACATACGGAAGTGCTTGTGTGAATTTTTTTCAGCGCAGTACGGACCCAGAATGAAATTGCAGAAATTAGACCGGAATTTCACAAGTTTCGGTAGAGGATAGCCTTTGTTTTTACAAAATTTCTGAAAAGTTCTTCCGGAATGGTTTTTTGCTGAAATTCCACCCAAGAATCTCCACTGAATTTGGGACAAAACGGGACAAGTTTCAGGTCAAACGGATGAGTATTCACCCACGAAAAGAATCAAACAGTTTCGCACACAAACGAACCTTCCTTTCAGCCCTGGCAGTGACGAATAAAAAATTTATTGCCAATTCTGTGGGACGAATCTCGGGCTCAAACCTCAGCCAAAACTCAGTAGACACAGTGACGAATGTCCGGTACAAATTTCAGACCAAAATACCCAAGGAGTAAGGCGCAGTAAGTCCCAGACCGAGAGTGAACAAAACCGGTTTTCCGAAAACAAAACGTCCTGGCTTTTCTTCCCCGTATCTTCTTTCTGTGATCCGTTTATGGACGTTCCTCCTTGCCTGGGTGCAAACAACATACGGAAGTGCTTGTGTGAATTTTTTTCAGCGCAGTACGGACCCAGAATGAAATTGCAGAAATTAGACCGGAATTTCACAAGTTTCGGTAGAGGATAGACTTGGTTTTTACAAAATTTCTGAAAAGTTCTTCCGGAATGGTTTTTTGCTGAAATTCCACTCAAGAATCTCCACTGAATTTGGGACAAAACGGGACAAGTTTCAGGTCAAACGGATGAGTATTCACCCACGAAAAGAATCAAACAGTTTCGCACACAAACGAACCTTCCTTTCAGCCATGGCAGTGACGAATAAAAAATTTATTGCAAATCCTGTGGGACGAATCTCGGGCTCAAACCTCAGCCAAAACTCAGTAGACACAGTGACGAATGTCCGGTACAAATTTCAGACCAAAATACCCAAGGAGTAAGGCGCAGTAAGTCCCAGACCGAGAGTGAACAAAACCGGTTTTCCGAAAACAAAACGTCCTGGCTTTTCTTCCCCGTATCTTCTTTCTGTGATCCGTTTATGGACGTTCCTCCTTGCCTGGGTGCAAACAACATACGGAAGTGCTTGTGTGAATTTTTTTCAGCGCAGTACGGACCCAGAATGAAATTGCAGAAATTAGGCCGGAATTTCACAAGTTTCAGTAGAGGATAGCCTTGGTTTTTACAAAATTTCTGAATAATTCTTCCGGAATGGTTTTTTGCTGAAATTCCACCCAAGAATCTCCACTGAATTTGGGACAAAACGGGACAAGTTTCAGGTCAAACGGATGAGTATTCACCCACGAAAAGAATCAAACAGTTTCGCACACAAACGAACCTTCCTTTCAGCCCTGGCAGTGACGAATAAAAAATTTATTGCCAATCCTGTGGGACGAATCTGGGGCTCAAACCTCAGCCAAAACTCAGTAGACACAGTGACGAATGTTCGGTAAAAATTTCAGACCAAAATACCCAAGGAGTAAGGCGCAGTAAATCCCAGACCGAGAGTGAACAAAACCGGTTTTCCGTAAACAAAACGTCCTGGCTTTTCTTCCCCGTATCTTCCTTTCGTGATTCGTTTATGGACGTGCCTCCTTGCCTGGGTGCAAACAACACACGAAAGTGCCTGTGTGAATTCTTTTCAGCGCAATACGGACCCAGAATGAAATTGCAGAAATTGGGCCCGAATTTCACAAGTTTCGGTAGATGATAGCCTTGGTTTTGCACAAAATTTCTGAAAAGTTCTCCCGGAATAGTTTTTTCCTGAAATTCCACCCAAGAATCTCCACTGAATTTGGGACAAAACGCGACAAACTTTAGGTCAAACGGATGAGTATTCACCCACGAAAAAAATCAAACAGTTTCACACACAAACGAACCTTCCTCTCAGCCTTGGCAGTGACGAATAAAAAATTTATTGCCAATCCTGTGGGACGAATCTGGGACTCAAACCTCAGCCAAAATTCAATAGACACAGTGACGAATGGCTGGTAAAAATTTCAGACCAAAATACCCAAGGAGTAAGGCGTAGTAAGTCCCAGACCGAGAGTGAACAAAACCGGTTTTCCGAAAACAAAACGTCCTGGCTTTTCTTCCCCGTATCTTCCTTTCGTGATTCGTTTATGGACGTGCCTCCTTGCCTGGGTGCAAACAACACACGAAATTGCCTGTGTGAATTTTTTTCAGCGCAATACGGACCCAGAATGAAATTGCAGAAATTGGGCCCGAATTTCACAAGTTTCGGTAGAGGATAGCCTTGGTTTTGCACAAAATTTCTGAAAAGTTCTCCCGGAATAGTTTTTTCCTGAAATTCCACCCAAGAATGTCCACTGAATTTGGGACAAAACGCGACAAACCTCAGGTCAAACGGATGAGTATTCACCCACGAAAAAAATCAAACAGTTTCACACACAAACGAACCTTCCTCTCAGCCCTGGCAGTGACGAATAAAAAATTTATTGCCAATCCTGTGGGACGAATCTGGGGCTCAAAACTCAGCCAAAACTCAATAGACACAGTGACGAATGCCTGGTAAAAATTTCAGACCAAAATACCCAAGGAGTAAGGCATAGTAAGTCCCAGACCGAGAGTGAACAAAACCGGTTTTCCGAAAACAAAACGTCCTGGCTTTTCTTCCCCGTATCTTCCTTTCGTGATTCGTTTATGGACGTGCCTCCTTGCCTGGGTGCAAACAACACACGAAAGTGCCTGTGTGAATTCTTTTCAGCGCAATACGGACCCATAATGAAATTGCAGAAATTAGGCTCGAATTTCACAAGTTTCGGTAGAGGATAGCCTTGGTTTTGCACAAAATTTCTGAAAAGTTCTCCCGGAATAGTTTTTTCCTGAAATTCCACCCCAGAATCTCCACTGAATTTGGGACAAAACGCGACAAACTTCAGGTCAAACGGATGAGTATTCACCCACGAAAAAAATCAAACAGTTTCACACACAAACGAACCTTCCTCTCAGCCTTGGCAGTGACGAATAAAAAATTTATTGCCAATCCTGTGGGACGAATCTGGGGCTCAAACCTTATCCAAAACTCAATAGACACAGTGACGAATGCCTGGTAAAAATTTCAGACCAAAATACCCAAGGAGTAAGGCGTAGTAAGTCCCAGGCCGAGAGTGAACAAAATCGGTTTTCCGAAAACAAAACGTCCTGCCTTTTCTTCCCCGTATCTTCCTTTCGTGATTCGTTTATGGACGTGCCTCCTTGCCTGGGTGCAAACAACACACGAAAGTGCCTGTGTGAATTCTTTTCAGCGCAATACGGACCCCGAATGAAATTGCAGAAATTGGGCCCGAATTTCACAAGTTTCGGTAGAGGAAAGCCTTGGTTTTGCACAAAATTTCTGAAAAGTTCTCCCGGAATAGTTTTTTCCTGAAATTCCACCCATGAATCTCCACTGAATTTGGGACAAAACGCGACAAACTTCAGGTCAAACAGATGAGTATTCACCCACGAAAAAAATCAAACAGTTTCACACACAAACGAACCTTCCTGTCAGCTTTGGCAGTGACGAATAAAAAATTTATTGCCAATCCTGTGGGACGAATCTGGCGCTCAAACCTTAGCCTAAAAATTTCAGACCAAAATACCCAAGGAGTAAGGCGTAGTAAGTCCCAGACCGAGAGTGAACAAATCCGGTTTTCCGAAAACAAAACGTCCTGGCTTTTCTTCCCCGTATCTTCCTTTCGTGATTCGTTTATGGACGTGCCTCCTTGCCTGGGTGCAAACAACACACGAAAGTGCCTGTGTGAATTCTTTTCAGCGCAATACGGACCCAGAATGAAATTGCAGAAATTAAGCCCGAATTTCACAAGATTCGGTAGAGGATAGCCTTGGTTTTGCACAAAATTTCTGAAAAGTTCTCCCGGAATAGTTTTTTCCTGAAATTCCACCCATGAATCTCCACTGAATTTGGGACAAAACGCGACAAACTTCAGGTCAAACAGATGAGTATTCACCCACGAAAAAAATCAAACAGTTTCACACACAAACGAACCTTCCTGTCAGCCCTGGCAGTGACGAATAAAAAATTTATTGCCAATCCTGTGGGACGAATCTGGGGCTCAAACCTCAGCCAAAACTCAATAGACACAGTGACGAATGCCTGGTAAAAATTTCAGACCAAAATACCCAAGGAGTAAGACGTAGTAAGTCCTAGACCGAGAGTGAACAAAACCGGTTTTCCGAAAACAAAACGTCCTGGCTTTTCTTCCCCGTATCTTCCTTTCGTGATTCGATTATGGACGTGCCTCCTTGCCTGGGTGCAAACAACACACGAAAGTGCCCGTGTGAATTCTTCTCAGCGCAATACGGACCCAGAATGAAATTGCAGAAATTTGGCCCGAATTTCACAAGTTTCGGTAGAGGATAGCCTTGGTTTTGCACAAAATTTCTGAAAAGTTCTCCCGGAATAGTTTTTTCCTGAAATTCCACCCAAGAATCTCCACTGAATTTGGGACAAAACGCGACAAACTTCAGGTCAAACGGATGAGTATTCACCCAAGAAAAAAAATCAAACAGTTTCACAAACAAACGAACCTTCCTGTCAGCTTTGGCAGTGACGAATAAAAAAATTATTGCCAATCCTGTGGGACGAATCTGGGGCTCAAACCTTAGCCAAAACACAATAGACACAGTGACGAATGCCTGGTAAAAATTTCAGACCAAAATATCCAAGGAGTTAGGCGTAGTAAGTCCCAGACCGAGAGTGAACAAAACCGGTTTTCCGAAAACAAAACGTCCTGGCTTTTCTTCCCCGTATCTTCCTTTCGTGATTCGTTTATGGACGTGCCTCCTTGCCTGGGTGCAAACAACACACGAAAGTGCCTGTGTGAATTCTTTTCAGCGCAATACGGACCCAGAATGAAATTGCAGAAATTGGGCCCGAATATCACAAGTTTCGGTAGAGGATAGCCTTGGTTTTGCACAAAATTTCTGAAAAGTTCTCCCGGAATAGTTTTTTCCTGAAATTCCAACCAAGAATCTCCACTGAATTTGGGACCAAACGCGACAAACTTCAGGTCAAACGGATGAGTATTCACCCACGAAAAAAATCAAACAGTTTCACACACAAACGAACCTTCCTCTCAGCCCTTGCAGTGACGAATAAAAAATTTATTGCCAATCCTGTGGGACGAATCTGGGGCTCAAACCTCAGCCAAAACTCAATAGACACAGTGACGAATGCCTGGTAAAAATTTCAGACCAAAATTCCCAAGGAGTAAGGCGTAGTAAGTCCCAGACCGAGAGTGAACAAAACCGGTTTTCCGAAAACAAAACGTCCTGGCTTTTCTTCCCCGTATCTTCCTTTCGTGATTCGTTTATGGACGTGCCTCCTTGCCTGGGTGCAAACAACACACGAAAGTGCCTGTGTGAATTCTTCTCAGCGCAATACGGACCCAGAATGAAATTGCAGAAATTTGGCCCGAATTTCACAAGTTTCGGTAGAGGATAGCCTTGGTTTTGCACAAAATTTCTGAAAAGTTCTCCCGGAATAGTTTTTTCCTGAAATTCCACCCAAGAATCTCCACTGAATTTGGGACAAAACGCGACAAACTTCAGGTCAAACGGATGAGTATTCACCCAAGAAAAAAAATCAAACAGTTTCACACACAAACGAACCTTCCTGTCAGCTTTGGCAGTGACGAATAAAAAATTTATTGCCAATCCTGTGGGACGAATCTGGGGCTCAAACCTTAGCCAAAACTCAATAGACACAGTGACGAATGCCTGGTAAAAATTTCAGACCAAAATACCCAAGGAGTAAGGCGTAGTAAGTCCCAGACCGAGAGTGAACAAAACCGGTTTTCCGAAAACAAAACGTCCTGGCTTTTCTTCCCCGTATCTTCCTTTCGTGATTCGTTTATGGACGTGCCTCCTTGCCTGGGTGCAAACAACACACGAAAGTGCCTGTGTGAATTCTTTTCAGCGCAATACGGACCCATAATGAAATTGCAGAAATTAGGCTCGAATTTCACAAGTTTCGGTAGAGGATAGCCTTGGTTTTGCACAAAATTTCTGAAAAGTTCTCCCGGAATAGTTTTTTCCTGAAATTCCACCCCAGAATCTCCACTGAATTTGGGACAAAACGCGACAAACTTCAGGTCAAACGGATGAGTATTCACCCACGAAAAAAATCAAACAGTTTCACACACAAACGAACCTTCCTCTCAGCCCTGGCAGTGACGAATAAAAAATTTATTGCCAATCCTGTGGGACGAATCTGGGGCTCAGACCTTAGCCAAAACTCAATAGACACAGTGACGAATGCCTGGTAAAAATTTCAGACCAAAATACCCAAGGAGTAAGGCGTAGTAAGTCCCAGACCGAGAGTGAACAAAACCGGTTTTCCGAAAACAAAACGTCCTGGCTTTTCTTCCCCGTATCTTCCTTTCGTGATTCGTTTATGGACGTGCCTCCTTGCCTGGGTGCAAACAACACACGAAAGTGCCTGTGTGAATTCTTTTCAGCGCAATACGGACCCATAATGAAATTGCAGAAATTAGGCTCGAATTTCACAAGTTTCGGTAGAGGATAGCCTTGGTTTTGCACAAAATTTCTGAAAAGTTCTCCCGGAATAGTTTTTTCCTGAAATTCCACCCCAGAATCTCCACTGAATTTGGGACAAAACGCGACAAACTTCAGGTCAAACGGATGAGTATTCACCCACGAAAAAAATCAAACAGTTTCACACACAAACGAACCTTCCTCTCAGCCCTGGCAGTGACGAATAAAAAATTTATTGCCAATCCTGTGGGACGAATCTGGGGCTCAGACCTCAGCCAAAACTCAATAGACACAGTGACGAATGCCTGGTAAAAATTTCAGACCAAAATACCCAAGGAGTAAGGCGTAGTAAGTCCCAGACCGAGAGTGAACAAAACCGGTTTTCCGCAAACAAAACGTCCTGGCTTTTCTTCCCCGTATCTTCCTTTCATGATTCGTTTATGGACGTGCCTCCTTGCCTGGGTGCAAACAACACACGAAAGTGCCTGTGTGAATTCTTTTCAGCGCAATACGGACCCCGAATGAAATTGCAGAAATTGGGCCCGAATTTCACAAGTTTCGGTAGAGGAAAGCCTTGGTTTTGCACAAAATTTCTGAAAAGTTCTCCCGGAATAGTTTTTTCCTGAAATTCCACCCATGAATCTCCACTGAATTTGGGACAAAACGCGACAAACTTCAGGTCAAACGGATGAGTATTCACCCAATAAAAAAATCAAACAGTTTCACACACAAACGAACCTTCCTGTCAGCTTTGGCAGTGACGAATAAAAAATTTATTGCCAATCCTGTGGGACGAATCTGGCGCTCAAACCTTAGCCTAAAAATTTCAGACCAAAATACCCAAGGAGTAAGGCGTAGTAAGTCCCAGACCGAGAGTGAACAAATCCGGTTTTCCGAAAACAAAACGTCCTGGCTTTTCTTCCCCGTATCTTCCTTTCGTGATTCGTTTATGGACGTGCCTCCTTGCCTGGGTGCAAACAACACACGAAAGTGCCGGTGTGAATTCTTTTCAGCGCAATACGGACCCAGAATGAAATTGCAGAAATTAAGCCCGAATTTCACAAGATTCGGTAGAGGATAGCCTTGGTTTTGCACAAAATTTCTGAAAAGTTCTCCCGGAATAGTTTTTTCCTGAAATTCCACCCATGAATCTCCACTGAATTTGGGACAAAACGCGACAAACTTCAGGTCAAACAGATGAGTATTCACCCACGAAAAAAATCAAACAGTTTCACACACAAACGAACCTTCCTGTCAGCCCTGGCAGTGACGAATAAAAAATTTATTGCCAATCCTGTGGGACGAATCTGGGGCTCAAACCTCAGCCAAAACTCAATAGAGACAGTGACGAATGCCTGGTAAAAATTTCAGACCAAAATACCCAAGGAGTAAGGCGTAGTAAGTCCCAGACCGAGAGTGAACAAAACCGGTTTTCCGAAAACAAAACGTCCTGGCTTTTCTTCCCCGTATCTTCCTTTCGTGATTCGATTATGGACGTGCCTCCTTGCCTGGGTGCAAACAATACACGAAAGTGCCTGTGTGAATTCTTCTCAGCGCAATACGGACCCAGAATGAAATTGCAGAAATTTGGCCCGAATTTCACAAGTTTCGGTAGAGGATAGCCTTGGTTTTGCACAAAATTTCTGAAAAGTTCTCCCGGAATAGTTTTTTCCTGAAATTCCACCCAAGAATCTCCACTGAATTTGGGACAAAACGCGACAAACTTCAGGTCAAACGGATGAGTATTCACCCAAGAAAAAAAATCAAACAGTTTCACACACAAACGAACCTTCTTGTCAGCTTTGGCAGTGACGAATAAAACATTTATTGCCAATCCTGTGGGACGAATCTGGGGCTCAAACCTTAGCCAAAACTCAATAGACATAGTGACGAATGCCTGGTAAAAATTTCAGACCAAAATACCCAAGGAGTTAGGCGTAGTAAGTCCCAGACCGAGAGTGAACAAAACCGGTTTTCCGAAAACAAAACGTCCTGGCTTTTCTTCCCCGTATCTTCCTTTCGTGATTCGTTTATGGACGTGCCTCCTTGCCTGGGTGCAAACAACACACGAAAGTGCCTGTGTGAATTCTTTTCAGCGCAATACGGACCCATAATGAAATTGCAGAAATTAGGCTCGAATTTCACAAGTTTCGGTAGAGGATAGCCTTGGTTTTGCACAAAATTTCTGAAAAGTTCTCCCGGAATAGTTTTTTCCTGAAATTCCACCCATGAATCTCCACTGAATTTGGGACAAAACGCGACAAACTTCAGGTCAAACAGATGAGTACTCACCCACGAAAAAAATCAAACAGTTTCACACACAAACGAACCTTCCTCTCAGCCCTGGCAGTGACGAATAAAAAATTTATTGACAATCCTGTGGGACGAATCTGGGGCTCAAACCTCAGCCAAAACTCAATAGACACAGTGACGAATGCCTGGTAAAAATTTCAGACCAAAATACCCAAGGAGTAAGGCGTAGTAAGTCCCAGGCCGAGAGTGAACAAAATCGGTTTTCCGAAAACAAAACGTCCTGGCTTTTCTTCCCCGTATCTTCCTTTCGTGATTCGTTTATGGACGTGCCTCCTTGCCTGGGTGCAAACAACACACGAAAGTGCCTGTGTGAATTCTTTTCAGCGCAATACGGACTCAGAATGAAATTGCAGAAATTGGGCCCGAATTTCACAAGTTTCGGTAGAGGATAGCCTTGGTTTTGCACAAAATTTCTGAAAAGTTCTCCCGGAATAGTTTTTTCCTGAAATTCCAACCAAGAATCTCCACTGAATTTGGGACCAAACGCGACAAACTTCAGGTCAAACGGATGAGTATTCACCCACGAAAAAAATCAAACAGTTTCACACACAAACGAACCTTCCTCTCAGCCCTTGCAGTGACGAATAAAAAATTTATTGCCAATCCTGTGGGACGAATCTGGGGCTCAAACCTCAGCCAAAACTCAATAGACACAGTGACGAATGCCTGGTAAAAATTTCAGACCAAAATACCCAAGGAGTAAGGCGTAGTAAGTCCCAGACCGAGAGTGAACAAAACCGGTTTTCCGAAAACAAAACGTCCTGGCTTTTCTTCCCCGTATCTTCCTTTCGTGATTCGTTTATGGACGTGCCTCCTTGCCTGGGTGCAAACAACACACGAAAGTGCCTGTGTGAATTCTTCTCAGCGCAATACGGACCCAGAATGAAATTGCAGAAATTTGGCCCGAATTTCACAAGTTTCGGTAGAGCATAGCCTTGGTTTTGCACAAAATTTCTGAAAAGTTCTCCCGGAATAGTTTTTTCCTGAAATTCCACCCAAGAATCTCCACTGAATTTGGGACAAAACGCGACAAACTTCAGGTCAAACGGATGAGTATTCACCCAAGAAAAAAAATCAAACAGTTTCACAAACAAACGAACCTTCCTGTCAGCTTTGGCAGTGACGAATAAAAAATTTATTGCCAATCCTGTGGGACGAATCTGGGGCTCAAACCTTAGCCAAAACTCAATAGACACAGTGACGAATGCCTGGTAAAAATTTCAGACCAAAATACCCAAGGAGTAAGGCGTAGTAAGTCCCAGACCGAGAGTGAACAAAATCGGTTTTCCGAAAACAAAACGTCCTGGCTTTTCTTCCCCGTATCTTCCTTTCGTGATTCGTTTATGGACGTGCCTCCTTGCCTGGGTGCAAACAACACACGAAAGTGCCTGTGTGAATTCTTCTCAGCGCAATACGGACCCAGAATGAAATTGCAGAAATTTGGCCCGAATTTCACAAGTTTCGGTAGAGGATAGCCTTGGTTTTGCACAAAATTTCTGAAAAGTTCTCCCGGAATAGTTTTTTCCTGAAATTCCACCCAAGAATCTCCACTGAATTTGGGACAAAACGCGACAAACTTCAGGTCAAACGGATGAGTATTCACCCAAGAAAAAAAATCAAACAGTTTCACAAACAAACGAACCTTCCTGTCAGCTTTGGCAGTGACGAATAAAAAATTTATTGCCAATCCTGTGGGACGAATCTGGGGCTCAAACCTTAGCCAAAACTCAATAGACACAGTGACGAATGCCTGGTAAAAATTTCAGACCAAAATACCCAAGGAGTAAGGCGTAGTAAGTCCCAGACCGAGAGTGAACAAAACCGGTTTTCCGAAAACAAAACGTCCTGGCTTTTCTTCCCCGTATCTTCCTTTCGTGATTCGTTTATGGACGTGCCTCCTTGCCTGGGTGCAAACAACACACGAAAGTGCCTGTGTGAATTCTTTTCAGCGCAATACGGACCCAGAATGAAATTGCAGAAATTTGGCCCGAATTTCACAAGTTTCGGTAGAGGATAGCCTTGGTTTTGCACAAAATTTCTAAAAAGTTCTCCCGGAATAGTTTTTTCCTGAAATTCCACCCAAGAATCTCCACTGAATTTGGGACAAAACGCGACAAACTTCAGGTCAAACGGATGAGTATTCACCCAACAAAAAAAATCAAACAGTTTCACACACAAACGAACCTTCCTGTCAGCTTTGGCAGTGACGAATAAAAAATTTATTGCCAATCCTGTGGGACGAATCTGGGGCTCAAACCTTAGCCAAAACTCAATAGACACAGTGACGAATGCCTGGTAAAAATTTCAGACCAAAATACCCAAGGAGTAAGGCGTAGTAAGTCCCAGACCGAGAGTGAACAAAATCGGTTTTCCGAAAACAAAACGTCCTGGCTTTTCTTCCCCGTATCTTCCTTTCGTGATTCGTTTATGGACGTGCCTCCTTGCCTGGGTGCAAACAACACACGAAAGTGCCTGTGTGAATTCTTTTCAGCGCAATACGGACCTAGACTGAAATTGCAGAAATTAGGCCCGAATTTCACAAGTTTCAGTAGAGGATAGCCTTGGTTTTGCACAAAATTTCTGAAAAGTTCTCCCGGAATAGTTTTTTCCTGAAATTCCACCCAAGAATCTCCACTGAATTTGGGACAAAACGCGACAAACTTCAGGTCAAACGGATGAGTATTCACCCAAGAAAAAAAATCAAACAGTTTCACAAACAAACGAACCTTCCTGTCAGCTTTGGCAGTGACGAATAAAAAATTTATTGCCAATCCTGTGGGACGAATCTGGGGCTCAAACCTTAGCCAAAACTCAATAGACACAGTGACGAATGCCTGGTAAAAATTTCAGACCAAAATACCCAAGGAGTAAGGCGTAGTAAGTCCCAGACCGAGAGTGAACAAAATCGGTTTTCCGAAAACAAAACGTCCTGGCTTTTCTTCCCCGTATCTTCCTTTCGTGATTCGTTTATGGACGTGCCTCCTTGCCTGGGTGCAAACAACACACGAAAGTGCCTGTGTGAATTCTTTTCAGCGCAATACGGACCTAGACTGAAATTGCAGAAATTAGGCCCGAATTTCACAAGTTTCAGTAGAGGATAGCCTTGGTTTTGCACAAAATTTCTGAAAAGTTCTCCCGGAATAGTTTTTTCCTGAAATTCCACCCAAGAATCTCCACTGAATTTGGGACAAAACGCGACAAACTTCAGGTCAAACGGATGAGTATTCACCCAAGAAAAAAAATCAAACAGTTTCACAAACAAACGAACCTTCCTGTCAGCTTTGGCAGTGACGAATAAAAAATTTATTGCCAATCCTGTGGGACGAATCTGGGGCTCAAACCTTAGCCAAAACTCAATAGACACAGTGACGAATGCCTGGTAAAAATTTCAGACCAAAATACCCAAGGAGTAAGGCGTAGTAAGTCCCAGACCGAGAGTGAACAAAACCGGTTTTCCGAAAACAAAACGTCCTGGCTTTTCTTCCCCGTATCTTCCTTTCGTGATTCGTTTATGGACGTGCCTCCTTGCCTGGGTGCAAACAACACACGAAAGTGCCTGTGTGAATTCTTTTCAGCGCAATACGGACCCAGAATGAAATTGCAGAAATTTGGCCCGAATTTCACAAGTTTCGGTAGAGGATAGCCTTGGTTTTGCACAAAATTTCTAAAAAGTTCTCCCGGAATAGTTTTTTCCTGAAATTCCACCCAAGAATCTCCACTGAATTTGGGACAAAACGCGACAAACTTCAGGTCAAATGGATGAGTATTCACCCAAGAAAAAAAATCAAACAGTTTCACACACAAACGAACCTTCCTGTCAGCTTTGGCAGTGACGAATAAACAATTTATTGCCAATCCTGTGGGACGAATCTGGGGCTCAAACCTTAGCCAAAACTCAATAGACACAGTGACGAATGCCTGGTAAAAATTTCAGACCAAAATACCCAAGGAGTAAGGCGTAGTAAGTCCCAGACCGAGAGTGAACAAAATCGGTTTTCCGAAAACAAAACGTCCTGGCTTTTCTTCCCCATATCTTCCTTTCGTGATTCGTTTATGGACGTGCCTCCTTGCCTGGGTGCAAACAACACACGAAAGTGCCTGTGTGAATTCTTTTCAGCGCAATACGGACCCAGAATGAAATTGCAGAAATTAGGCCCGAATTTCACAAGTTTCGGTAGAGGATAGCCTTGGTTTTGCACAAAATTTCTGAAAAGTTCTCCCGGAATAGTTTTTTCCTGAAATTCCACCCAAGAATCTCCACTGAATTTGGGACAAAACGCGACAAACTTCAGGTCAAACGGATGAGTATTCACCCACGAAAAAAATCAAACAGTTTCACACACAAACGAACCTTCCTCTCAGCTCTGCAGTGACGAATAAAAAATTTATTGCCAATCCTATGGGACGAATCTGGGGATCAAACCTCAGCCAAAACTCAATAGACACAGTGAAGAATGCCTGGTAAAAATTTCAGACCAAAATACCCAAGGAGTAAGACGTAGTAAGTCCCAGACCGAGAGTGAACAAAACCGATTTTCCGAAAACAAAACGTCCTGGCTTTTCTTCCCCGTATCTTCCTTTCGTCATTCGTTTATGGACGTGCCTCCTTGCCTGGGTGCAAACAACACACGAAAGTGCCTGTGTGAATTCTTTTCAGCGCAATACGGACCCAGAATGAAATTGCAGAAATTTGGCCCGAATTTCACAAGTTTCGGTAGAGGATAGCCTTGGTTTTGCACAAAATTTCTGAAAAGTTCTCCCGGAATAGTTTTTTCCTGAAATTCCACCCATGAATCTCCACTGAATTTGGGACAAAACGCGACAAAATTCAGGTCAAACAGATGAGTACTCACCCACGAAAAAAATCAAACAGTTTCACACACAAACGAACCTTCCTCTCAGCCCTGGCAGTGACGAATAAAAAATTTATTGACAATCCTGTGGGACGAATCTAGGGCTCAAACCTCAGCCAAAACTCAATAGACACAGTGACGAATGCCTGGTAAAAATTTCAGACCAAAATACCCAAGGAGTAAGGCGTAGTAAGTCCCAGGCCGAGTGTGAACAAAATCGGTTTTCCGAAAACAAAACGTCCTGGCTTTTCTTCCCCGTATCTTCCTTTCGTGATTCGTTTATGGACGTGCCTCCTTGCCTGGGTGCAAATAACACACGAAAGTGCCTGTGTGAATTCTTTTCAGCGCAATACGGACCTAGACTGAAATTGCAGAAATTAGGCCCGAATTTCACAAGTTTCAGTAGAGGATAGCCTTGGTTTTGCAAAAAATTTCTGAAAAGTTCTCCCGGAATAGTTTTTTCCTGAAATTCCAACCAAGAATCTCCACTGAATTTGGGACCAAACGCGACAAACTTCAGGTCAAACGGATGAGTATTCACCCACGAAAAAAATCAAACAGTTTCACACACAAACGAACCTTCCTCTCAGCCCTTGCAGTGACGAATAAAAAATTTATTGCCAATCCTGTGGGACGAATCTGGGCTCAAACCTCAGCCAAAACTCAATAGACACAGTGATGAATGCCTGGTAAAAATTTCAGACCAAAATACCCAAGGAGTAAGGCGTAGTAAGTCCCAGACCGAGAGTGAACAAAACCGGTTTTCCGAAAACAAAACGTCCTGGCTTTTCTTCCCCGTGTCTTCCTTTTGTGATTCGTTTATGGACGTGCCTCCTTGCCTGGGTGCAAACAACACACGAAAGTGCCTGTGTGAATTCTTTTCAGCGCAATACGGACCCAGAATGAAATTGCAGAAATTAGGCCCGAATTTCACAAGTTTCGGTAGAGGATAGCCTTGGTTTTGCACAAAATTTCTGAAAAGTTCTCCCGGAATAGTTTTTTCCTGAAATTCCACCCAAGAATCTCCACTGAATTTGGGACAAAACGCGACAAACTTCAGGTCAAACGGATGAGTATTCACCCACGAAAAAAATCAAACAGTTTCACACACAAACGAACCTTCCTCTCAGCTCTGCAGTGACGAATAAAAAATTTATTGCCAATCCTATGGGACGAATCTGGGGATCAAACCTCAGCCAAAACTCAATAGACACAGTGAAGAATGCCTGGTAAAAATTTCAGACCAAAATACCCAAGGAGTAAGACGTAGTAAGTCCCAGACCGAGAGTGAACAAAACCGATTTTCCGAAAACAAAACGTCCTGGCTTTTCTTCCCCGTATCTTCCTTTCGTCATTCGTTTATGGACGTGCCTCCTTGCCTGGGTGCAAACAACACACGAAAGTGCCTGTGTGAATTCTTTTCAGCGCAATACGGACCCAGAATGAAATTGCAGAAATTGGGCCCGAATTTCACACACGAAAGTGCCTGTGTGAATTCTTTTCAGCGAAATACGGACCCAGAATGAAATTGCAGAAATTAGGCCCGAATTTCACAAGTTTCGGTAGAGGATAGCCTTGGTTTTGCACAAAATTTCTGAAAAGTTCTCCCGTAATAGTTTTTTCCTGAAATTCCACCCAAGAATCTCCACTGAATTTGGGACAAAATGCGACAAACTTCATGTCAAACGGATGAGTATTCACCCACGAAAAAAATCAAACAGTTTCACACACAAACGAACCTGCCTCTCCGCCCTCGCAGTGACGAAAAAAAATTAATTGCCAATCCTGTGGGACGAATCTGGGGCTCAAACCTCAGCCAAAACTCAATAGACACAGTGACGAATGCCTGGTAAAAATTTCAGACCAAAATACCCAAGGAGTAAGGCGTAGTAAGTCCCAGACCGAGAGTGAACAAAATCGGTTTTCCGAAAACAAAACGTCCTTGCTTTTCTTCCCCGTATCTTCCTTTCGTGATTCGTTTATGGACGTGCCTCCTTGCCTGGGTGCAAACAACACACGAACGTGCCTGTGTGAATTCTTTTCAGCGCAATACGGACCCAGAATGAAATTGCAGAAATTGGGCCCGAATTTCACACACGAAAGTGCCTGTGTGAATTCTTTTCAGCGCAATACGGACCCAGAATGAAATTGCAGAAATTAGGCCCGAATTTCACAAGTTTCGGTAGAGGATAGCCTTGGTTTTGCACAAAATTTCTGAAAAGTTCTCCCGTAATAGTTTTTTCCTGAAATTCCACCCAAGAATCTCCACTGAATTTGGAACAAAACGCGACAAACTTCAGGTCAAACGGATGAGTATTCACCCACGAAAAAAATCAAACAGTTTCACACACAAACGAACCTTCCTCTCAGCCCTGGCAGTGACGAAAAAAAATTTATTGCCAATCCTGTGGGACGAATCTGGGGCTCAAACCTCAGCCAAAACTCAATAGACACAGTGACGAATGCCTGGTAAAAATTTCAGACCAAAATAGTAAGGCCTAGTAAGTCCCAGACCGAGAGTGAACAAAACCGGTTTTCCGAAAACAAAACGTCCTGGCTTTTCTTCCCCGTATCTTCCTTTCGTGATTCGTTTATGGACGTGCCTCCTTGCCTGGGTACAAACAACACACGAAAGTGCCTGTGTGAATTCTTTTCAGCGCAATACGGACCCAGAATGAAATTGCAGAAATTTGGCCCGAATTTCACAAGTTTCGGTAGAGGATAGCCTTGGTTTTGCACAAAATTTCTGAAAAGTTCTCCCGTAATAGTTTTTTCCTGAAATTCCACCCATGAATCTCCACTGAATTTGGGACAAAACGCGACAAACTTCAGGTCAAACAGATGAGTACTCACCCACGAAAAAAATCAAACAGTTTCACACACAAACGAACCTTCCTCTCAGCCCTGGCAGTGACGAATAAAAAATTTATTGACAATCCTGTGGGACGAATCTGGGGCTCAAACCTCAGCCAAAACTCAATAGACACAGTGACGAATGCCTGGTAAAAATTTCAGACCAAAATACCCAAGGAGTAAGGCGTAGTAAGTCCCAGGCCGAGTGTGAACAAAATCGGTTTTCCGAAAACAAAACGTCCTGGCTTTTCTTCCCCGTATCTTCCTTTCGTGATTCGTTTATGGACGTGCCTCCTTGCCTGGGTGCAAACAACACACGAAAGTGCCTGTGTGAATTCTTTTCAGCGCAATACGGACCTAGACTGAAATTGCAGAAATTAGGCCCGAATTTCACAAGTTTCAGTAGAGGATAGCCTTGGTTTTGCACAAAATTTCTGAAAAGTTCTCCCGGAATAGTTTTTTCCTGAAATTCCAACCAAGAATCTCCACTGAATTTGGGACCAAACGCGACAAACTTCAGGTCAAACGGATGAGTATTCACCCACGAAAAAAATCAAACAGTTTCACACACAAACGAACCTTCCTCTCAGCCCTTGCAGTGACGAATAAAAAATTTATTGCCAATCCTGTGGGACGAATCTGGGCTCAAACCTCAGCCAAAACTCAATAGACACAGTGATGAATGCCTGGTAAAAATTTCAGACCAAAATACCCAAGGAGTAAGGCGTAGTAAGTCCCAGACCGAGAGTGAACAAAACCGGTTTTCCGAAAACAAAACGTCCTGGCTTTTCTTCCCCGTGTCTTCCTTTTGTGATTCGTTTATGGACGTGCCTCCTTGCCTGGGTGCAAACAACACACGAAAGTGCCTGTGTGAATTCTTTTCAGCGCAATACGGACCCAGAATGAAATTGCAGAAATTAGGCCCGAATTTCACAAGTTTCGGTAGAGGATAGCCTTGGTTTTGCACAAAATTTCTGAAAAGTTCTCCCGGAATAGTTTTTTCCTGAAATTCCACCCAAGAATCTCCACTGAATTTGGGACAAAACGCGACAAACTTCAGGTCAAACGGATGAGTATTCACCCACGAAAAAAATCAAACAGTTTCACACACAAACGAACCTTCCTCTCAGCTCTGCAGTGACGAATAAAAAATTTATTGCCAATCCTATGGGACGAATCTGGGGATCAAACCTCAGCCAAAACTCAATAGACACAGTGAAGAATGCCTGGTAAAAATTTCAGACCAAGATACCCAAGGAGTAAGACGTAGTAAGTCCCAGACCGAGAGTGAACAAAACCGATTTTCCGAAAACAAAACGTCCTGACTTTTCTTCCCCGTATCTTCCTTTCGTGATTCGTTTATGGACGTGCCTCCTTGCCTGGGTGCAAACAACACACGAACGTGCCTGTGTGAATTCTTTTCAGCGCAATACGGACCCAGAATGAAATTGCAGAAATTGGGCCCGAATTTCACACACGAAAGTGCCTGTGTGAATTCTTTTCAGCGAAATACGGACCCAGAATGAAATTGCAGAAATTAGGCCCGAATTTCACAAGTTTCGGTAGAGGATAGCCTTGGTTTTGCACAAAATTTCTGAAAAGTTCTCCCGTAATAGTTTTTTCCTGAAATTCCACCCAAGAATCTCCACTGAATTTGGGACAAAATGCGACAAACTTCATGTCAAACGGATGAGTATTCACCCACGAAAAAAATCAAACAGTTTCACACACAAACGAACCTGCCTCTCCGCCCTCGCAGTGATGAAAAAAAATTAATTGCCAATCCTGTGGGACGAATCTGGGGCTCAAACCTCAGCCAAAACTCAATAGACACAGTGACGAATGCCTGGTAAAAATTTCAGACCAAAATACCCAAGGAGTAAGGCGTACTAAGTCCCAGACCGAGAGTGAACAAAATCGGTTTTCCGAAAACAAAACGTCCTTGCTTTTCTTCCCCGTATCTTCCTTTCGTGATTCGTTTATGGACGTGCCTCCTTGCCTGGGTGCAAACAACACACGAACGTGCCTGTGTGAATTCTTTTCAGCGCAATACGGACCCAGAATGAAATTGCAGAAATTGGGCCCGAATTTCAAACACGAAAGTGCCTGTGTGAATTCTTTTCAGCGCAATACGGACCCAGAATGAAATTGCAGAAATTAGGCCCGAATTTCACAAGTTTCGGTAGAGGATAGCCTTGGTTTTGCACAAAATTTCTGAAAAGTTCTCCCGTAATAGTTTTTTCCTGAAATTTCACCCAAGAATCTCCACTGAATTTGGAACAAAACGCGACAAACTTCAGGTCAAACGGATGAGTATTCACCCACGAAAAAAATCAAACAGTTTCACACACAAACGAACCTTCCTCTCAGCCCTGGCAGTGACGAAAAAAAATTTATTGCCAATCCTGTGGGACGAATCTGGGGCTCAAACCTCAGCCAAAACTCAATAGACACAGTGACGAATGCCTGGTAAAAATTTCAGACCAAAATAGTAAGGCCTAGTAAGTCCCAGACCGAGAGTGAACAAAACCGGTTTTCCGAAAACAAAACGTCCTGGCTTTTCTTCCCCGTATCTTCCTTTTGTGATTCGATTATGGACGTGCCTCCTTGTCTGGGTGCAAACAACACACGAAAGTGCCTGTGTGAATTCTTTTCTGCGCAATACGGACCCAGAATGAAATTGTAGAAATTCGGCCCGAATTTCACAAGTTTCGGTAGAGGATAGCCTTGGTTTTGCACAAAATTGCTGAAAAGTTCTCCCGGAATAGTTTTTTCCTGAAATTCCACCCAAGAATCTCCACTGAATTTGGGACAAAACGCGACAAACTTCAGGTCAAACGGATGAGTATTCACCCACGAAAAAAATCAAACAGTTTCACACACAAACGAACCTTCCTCTCAGCCCTGGCAGTGACGAATAAAAAATTTATTGCCAATCCTGTGGGACGAATCTGGGGCTCAAACCTCAGCCAAAACTCAATAGACACAGTGAGGAATGCCTGGTAAAATTTTCAGACCAAAATACCCAAGGAGTAAGGCGTAGTAAGTCCCAGACCGAGAGTGAACAAAACCGGTTTTCCGAAAACAAAACGTCCTGGCTTTTCTTCCCCGTGTCTTCCTTTTGTGATTTGTTTATGGACGTGCCTCCTTGCCTGGGTGCAAACAACACACGAAAGTGCCTGTGTGAATTCTTTTCAGCGCAATACGGACCCAGAATGAAATTGCAGAAATTAGGCCCGAATTTCACAAGTTTCGGTAGAGGATAGCCTTGGTTTTGCACAAAATTGCTGAAAAGTTCTCCCGGAATAGTTTTTTCCTGAAATTCCACCCAAGAATCTCCACTGAATTTGGGACAAAACGCGACAAACTTCAGGTCAAACGGATGAGTATTCACCCAAGAAAAAAAATCAAACAGTTTCACACACAAACGAACCTTCCTGTCAGCTTTGGCAGTGACGAATAAAAAATTTATTGACAATCCTGTGGGACGAATCTGGGGCTCAAACCTCAGCCAAAACTCAATAGACACAGTGACGAATGCCTGGTAAAAATTTCAGACCAAAATACCCAAGGAGTAAGGCGTAGTAAGTCCCAGGCCGAGTGTGAACAAAATCGGTTTTCCGAAAACAAAACGTCCTGGCTTTTCTTCCCCGTATCTTCCTTTCGTGATTCGTTTATGGACGTGCCTCCTTGCCTGGGTGCAAACAACACACGAAAGTGCCTGTGTGAATTCTTTTCAGCGCAATACGGACCTAGACTGAAATTGCAGAAATTAGGCCCGAATTTCACAAGTTTCAGTAGAGGATAGCCTTGGTTTTGCACAAAATTTCTGAAAAGTTCTCCCGGAATAGTTTTTTCCTGAAATTCCAACCAAGAATCTCCACTGAATTTGGGACCAAACGCGACAAACTTCAGGTCAAACGGATGAGTATTCACCCACGAAAAAAATCAAACAGTTTCACACACAAACGAACCTTCCTCTCAGCCCTTGCAGTGACGAATAAAAAATTTATTGCCAATCCTGTGGGACGAATCTGGGCTCAAACCTCAGCCAAAACTCAATAGACACAGTGATGAATGCCTGGTAAAAATTTCAGACCAAAATACCCAAGGAGTAAGGCGTAGTAAGTCCCAGACCGAGAGTGAACAAAACCGGTTTTCCGAAAACAAAACGTCCTGGCTTTTCTTCCCCGTGTCTTCCTTTTGTGATTCGTTTATGGACGTGCCTCCTTGCCTGGGTGCAAACAACACACGAAAGTGCCTGTGTGAATTCTTTTCAGCGCAATACGGACCCAGAATGAAATTGCAGAAATTAGGCCCGAATTTCACAAGTTTCGGTAGAGGATAGCCTTGGTTTTGCACAAAATTTCTGAAAAGTTCTCCCGGAATAGTTTTTTCCTGAAATTCCACCCAAGAATCTCCACTGAATTTGGGACAAAACGCGACAAACTTCAGGTCAAACGGATGAGTATTCACCCACGAAAAAAATCAAACAGTTTCACACACAAACGAACCTTCCTCTCAGCTCTGCAGTGACGAATAAAAAATTTATTGCCAATCCTATGGGACGAATCTGGGGATCAAACCTCAGCCAAAACTCAATAGACACAGTGAAGAATGCCTGGTAAAAATTTCAGACCAAAATACCCAAGGAGTAAGACGTAGTAAGTCCCAGACCGAGAGTGAACAAAACCGATTTTCCGAAAACAAAACGTCCTGGCTTTTCTTCCCCGTATCTTCCTTTCGTGATTCGTTTATGGACGTGCCTCCTTGCCTGGGTGCAAACAACACACGAAAGTGCCTGTGTGAATTCTTTTCAGCGCAATACGGACCCAGAATGAAATTGCAGAAATTGGGCCCGAATTTCACACACGAAAGTGCCTGTGTGAATTCTTTTCAGCGAAATACGGACCCAGAATGAAATTGCAGAAATTAGGCCCGAATTTCACAAGTTTCGGTAGAGGATAGCCTTGGTTTTGCACAAAATTTCTGAAAAGTTCTGCCGTAATAGTTTTTTCCTTAAATTCCACCCAAGAATCTCCACTGAATTTGGGACAAAATGCGACAAACTTCATGTCAAACAGATGAGTATTCACCCACGAAAAAAATCAAACAGTTTCACACACAAACGAACCTGCCTCTCCGCCCTCGCAGTGACGAAAAAAAATTTATTGCCAATCCTGTGGGACGAATCTGGGGCTCAAACCTCATCCAAAACTCAATAGACACAGTGACGAATGCCTGGTAAAAATTTCAGACCAAAATACCCAAGGAGTAAGGCGTAGTAAGTCCCAAACCGAGAGTGAACAAAATCGGTTTTCCGAAAACAAAACGTCCTGGCTTTTCTTCCCCGTATCTTCCTTTCGTGATTCGATTATGGACGTGCCTCCTTGCCTGGGTGCAAACAACACACGAAAGTGCCTGTGTGAATTCTTTTCAGCGCAATACGGACCCAGAATGAAATTGCAGAAATTGGGCCCGAATTTCACACACGAAAGTGCCTGTGTGAATTCTTTTCAGCCCAATACGGACCCAAAATGAAATTGCAGAAATTGGGCTCGAATTTCACACACGAAAGTGCCTGTGTGAATTCTTTTCAGCGCAATACGGACCCAGAATGAAATTGCAGAAATTAGGCCCGAATTTCACAAGTTTCGGTAGAGGATAGCCTTGGTTTTGCACAAAATTTCTGAAAAGTTCTAACGTAATAGTTTTTTCCTGAAATTCCACCCAAGAATCTCCACTGAATTTGGAACAAAACGCGACAAACTTCAGGTCAAACGGATGAGTATTCACCCACGAAAAAAATCAAACAGTTTCACACACAAACGAACCTTCCTCTCAGCCCTGGCAGTGACGAAAAAAAATTTATTGCCAATCCTGTGGGACGAATCTGGGGATCAAACCTCAGCCAAAACTCAATAGACACAGTGACGAATGCCTGGTAAAAATTTCAGACCAAAATCTTGAAGGAGTAAGGCCTAGTAAGTCCCAGACCGAGAGTGAACAAAACCGGTTTTCCGAAAACAAAACGTCCTGGATTTTCTTCCCCGTATCTTCCTTTTGTGATTCGTTTATGGACGTGCCTCCTTGTCTGGGTGCAAACAACACATGAAAGTGCCTATGTGAATTCTTTTCAGCGCAATACGGACCCAGAATGAAATTGCAGAAATTAGGCCCGAATTTCACAAGTTTCGGTAGAGGATAGCCTTGGTTTTGCACAAAATTTCTGAAAAGTTCTCCCGGAATAGTTTTTTCCTGAAATTCCACCCAAGAATCTCCACTGAATTTGGGACAAAACGCGACAAACTTCAGGTCAAACGGATGAGTATTCACACACGAAAAAAATCAAACAGTTTCACACACAAACGAACCTTCCTCTCAGCCCTGGCAGTGACGAATAAAAAATTTATTGCCAATCCTGTGGGACGAATCTGGGGCTCAAACCTCAGCCAAAACTCAATAGACACAGTGACGAATGCCTGGTAAAAATTTCAGACCAAAATACCCAAGGAGTAAGGCGTAGTAAGTCCCAGACCGAGAGTGAACAAAATCGGTTTTCCGAAAACAAAACGTCCTGGCTTTTCTTCCCCGTATCTTCCTTTCGTGATTCGATTATGGACGTGCCTCCTTGCCTGGGTGCAAACAACACACGAAAGTGCCTGTGTGAATTCTTTTCAGCGCAATACGGACCCAGAATGAAATTGCAGAAATTGGGCCCGAATTTCACACACGAAAGTGCCTGTGTGAATTCTTTTCAGCCCAATACGGACCCAGAATGAAATTGCAGAAATTGGGCTCGAATTTCACACACGAAAGTGCCTGTGTGAATTCTTTTCAGCGCAATACGGACCCAGAATGAAATTGCAGAAATTAGGCCCGAATTTCACAAGTTTCGGTAGAGGATAGCCTTGGTTTTGCACAAAATTTCTGAAAAGTTCTAACGTAATAGTTTTTTCCTGAAATTCCACCCAAGAATCTCCACTGAATTTGGAACAAAACGCGACAAACTTCAGGTCAAACGGATGAGTATTCACCCACGAAAAAAATCAAACAGTTTCACACACAAACGAACCTTCCTCTCAGCCCTGGCAGTGACGAAAAAAAATTTATTGCCAATCCTGTGGGACGAATCTGGGGATCAAACCTCAGCCAAAACTCAATAGACACAGTGACGAATGCCTGGTAAAAATTTCAGACCAAAATCTTGAAGGAGTAAGGCCTAGTAAGTCCCAGACCGAGAGTGAACAAAACCGGTTTTCCGAAAACAAAACGTCCTGGCTTTTCTTCCCCGTATCTTCCTTTTGTGATTCGTTTATGGACGTGCCTCCTTGTCTCAGTGCAAACAACACACGAATGTGCCTATGTGAATTCTTTTCAGCGCAATACGGACCCAGAATGAAATTGCAGAAATTAGGCCCGAATTTCACAAGTTTCGGTAGAGGATAGCCTTGGTTTTGCACAAAATTTCTGAAAAGTTCTCCCGGAATAGTTTTTTCCTGAAATTCCACCCAAGAATCTCCACTGAATTTGGGACAAAACGCGACAAACTTCAGGTCAAACGGATGAGTATTCACACACGAAAAAAATCAAACAGTTTCACACACAAACGAACCTTCCTCTCAGCCCTGGCAGTGACGAATAAAAAATTTATTGCCAATCCTGTGGGACGAATCTGGGGCTCAAACCTCAGCCAAAACTCAATAGACACAGTGACGAATGCCTGGTAAAAATTTCAGACCAAAATACCCAAGGAGTAAGGCGTAGTAAGTCCCAGACCGAGAGTGAACAAAACCGGTTTTCCGAAAACAAAACGTCCTGGCTTTTCTTCCCCGTATCTTCCTTTCGTGATTCCTTTATGGACGTGCCTCCTTGCCTGGGTGCAAACAACACACGAAAGTGCCTGTGTGAATTCTTTTCAGCGCAATACGGACCCAGAATGAAATTGCAGAAATTGGGCCCGAATTTCACAAGTTTCGGTAGAGGATAGCCTTGGTTTTGCACAAAATTTCTGAAAAGTTCTCCCGGAATAGTTTTTTCCTGAAATTCCACCCAAGAATCTCCACTGAATTTGGGACAAAACGCGACAAACTTCAGGTCAAACGCATGAGTATTCACCCACGAAAAAAATCAAACAGTTTCACACACAAACGAACCTTCCTCTAAGCCCTGGCAGTGACGAATAAAAAATTTATTGCCAATCCTGTGGGGCGAATCTGGGGCTCAAACCTAAGCCAAAACTCAATCGACACAGTGACGAATGCCTGGTAAAAATTTCACACCAACATACCCAAGGAGTAAGGCGTAGTAAGTCCCAGACCGAGAGTGAACAAAACCAGTTTTCCGAAAATAAAACGTCCTGGCTTTTCTTCCCCGTATCTTCCTTTCGTGATTCGTTTATGGATGTGCCTCCTTGCCTGGGTGCAAACAACACACGAAAGTGCCTGTGTGAATTCTTTTCAGTGCAATACGGACCCAGACTGATATTGCAGAAATTAGGCCCGAATTTCACAAGTTTCGGTAGAGGATAGCCTTGGTTTTGCACAAAATTTCTGAAAAGTTCTGCCGGAATAGTTTTTTCCTGAAATTCCAACCAAGAATCTCCACTGAATTTGGGACCAAACGCGACAAACTTCAGGTCAAACGGATGAGTATTCACCCACGAAAAAAATCAAACAGTTTCACACACAAACGAACCTTCCTCTCAGCCCTTGCAGTGACGAATAAAAAATTTATTGCCAATCCTGTGGGACGAATCTGGGGCTCAAACCTCAGCCAAAACTCAATAGACACAGTAACGAATGCCTGGTAAAAATTTCAGACCAAAATACCCAAGGAGTAAGGCGTAGTAAGTCCCAGACCGAGAGTGAACAAAACCGGTTTTCCGAAAACAAAACGTCCTGGCTTTTCTTCTCCGTGTCTTCCTTTTGTGATTCGTTTATGGACGTGCCTCCTTGCCTGGGTGCAAACAACACACGAAAGTGCCTGTGTGAATTCTTTTCAGCGCAATACGGACCCAGAATGAAATTGCATAAATTAGGCCCGAATTTCACAAGTTTCGGTAGAGGATAGCCTTGGTTTTGCACAAAATTTCTGAAAAGTTCTCCCGGAATAGTTTTTTCCTGAAATTCCACCCAAGAATCTCCACTGAATTTGGGACAAAACGCGACAAACTTCAGGTCAAACGGATGAGTATTCACCCACGAAAAAAATCAAACAGTTTCACACACAAACGAACCTTCCTCTCAGCTCTGCAGTGACGAATAAAAAATTTATTGCCAATCCTGTGGGACGAATCTGGGGATCAAACCTCAGCCAAAACTCAATAGACACATTGAAGAATGCCTGGTAAAAATTTCAGACCAAAATACCCAAGGAGTAAGGCATAGTAAGTCCCAGACCGAGAGTGAACAAAACTAGTTTTCCGAAAATAAAACGTCCTGGCTTTTCTTCCCCGTATCTTCCTTTCGTGATTCGTTTATGGACGTGCCTCCTTGCCTGGGTGCAAACAACACACGAAAGTGCCTGTGTGAATTCTTTTCAGCGCAATACGGACCCAGAATGAAATTGCAGAAATTGGGCCCGAATTTCACACACGAAAGTGCCTGTGTGAATTCTTTTCAGCGAAATACGGACCCAGAATGAAATTGCAGAAATTAGGCCCGAATTTCACAAGTTTCGGTAGATAATAGCCTTGGTTTTGCACAAAATTTCTGAAAAGTTCTGCCGTAATAGTTTTTTCCTGAAATTCCACCCAAGAATCTCCACTGAATTTGGGACAAAATGCGACAAACTTCATGTCAAACAGATGACTATTCACCCACGAAAAAAATCAAACAGTTTCACACACAAACGAACCTGCCTCTCCGCCCTCGCAGTGACTAAAAAAAATTTATTGCCAATCCTGTGGGACGAATCTGGGGCTCAAACCTCAGCCAAAACTCAATAGACACAGTGACGAATGCCTGGTAAAAATTTCAGACCAAAATACCCAAGGAGTAAGGCGTAGTAAGTCCCAGACCGAGAGTGAACAAAATCGGTTTTCCGAAAACAAAACGTCCTGGCTTTTCTTCCCCGTATCTTCCTTTCGTGATTCGTTTATGGACGTGCCTCCTTGCCTGGGTGCAAACAACACACGAAAGTGCCTGTGTGAATTCTTTTCTGCGCAATACGGACCCAGAATGAAATTGCAGAAATTGGGCCCGAATTTCACACACGAAAGTGCCTGTGTGAATTCTTTTCAGCGCAATACGGACCCAGAATGAAATTGCAGAAATTGGGCTCGAATTTCACACACGAAAGTGCCTGTGTGAATTCTTTTCAGCGCAATATGGACCAAGAATGAAATTGCAGAAATTAGGCCCAAATTTCACAAGTTTCGGTAGAGGATAGCCTTGGTTTTGCACAAAATTTCTGAAAAGTTCTGCCGTAATAGTTTTTTCCTGAAATTCCACCCAAGAATCTCCACTGAATTTGGAACAAAACGCGACAAACTTTAGGTCAAACGGATGAGTATTCACCCACGAAAAAAATAAAACAGTTTCACACACAAACGAACCTTCCTCTCAGCCCTGGCAGTGACGAAAAAAAATTTATTGCCAATCCTGTGGGACGAATCTGGGGCTCAAACCTCAGCCAAAACTCAATAGACACAGTGACGAATGCCTGGTAAAAATTTTAGACCAAAATCTTGAAGGAGTAAGGCCTAGTAAGTCCCAGACCGAGAGTGAACAAAACCGGTTTTCCGAAAACAAAACGTCCTGGCTTTTCTTCCCCGTATCTTCCTTTTGTGATTCGTTTATGGACGTGCCTCCTTGTCTGGGTGCAAACAACACACGAAAGTGCCTGTGTGAATTCTTTTCAGCGCAATACGGACCCAGAATGAAATTGTAGAAATTCGGCCCGAATTTCACAAGTTTCGGTAGAGGATAGCCTTGGTTTTGCACAAAATTGCTGAAAAGTTCTCCCGGAATAGTTTTTTCCTGAAATTCCACCCTAGAATCTCCACTGAATTTGGGACAAAACGCGACAAACTTCAGGTCAAACGGATGAGTATTCACCCACGAAAAAAATCAAAGAGTTTCACACACAAACGAACCTTCCTCTCAGCCCTGGCAGTGACGAATAAAAAATTTATTGCCAATCCTGTGGGACGAATCTGGGGCTCAAACCTCAGCCAAAACTCAATAGACACAGTGAGGAATGCCTGGTAAAAATTTCAGACCAAAATACCCAAGGAGTAAGGCGTAGTATGTCCCAGACCGAGAGTGAACAAAACCGGTTTTCCGAAAACAAAACGTCCTGGCTTTTCTTCCCCGTGTCTTCCTTTTGTGATTCGTTTATGGACGTGCCTCCTTGCCTGGGTGCAAACAACACACGAAAGTGCCTGTGTGAATTCT
Source organism: Phaseolus vulgaris (assembly GCF_051622355.1). Lineage (NCBI taxonomy): Eukaryota > Viridiplantae > Streptophyta > Magnoliopsida > Fabales > Fabaceae > Phaseolus > Phaseolus vulgaris. The sequence continues at coordinate 53,983,804 of NC_143508.1, read as the reverse complement.
TTTCAGCGCAATACGGACCCAGAATGAAATTGCAGAAATTAGGCCCGAATTTCACAAGTTTCGGTAGAGGATAGCCTTGGTTTTGCACAAAATTGCTGAAAAGTTCTCCCGGAATAGTTTTTTCCTGAAATTCCACCCAAGAATCTCCACTGAATTTGGGACAAAACGCGACAAACTTCAGGTCAAACGGATGAGTATTCACCCACGAAAAAAATCAAACAGTTTCACACACAAACGAACCTTCCTCTCAGCTCTGCAGTGACGAATAAAAAATTTATTGCCAATCCTGTGTGACGAATCTGGGGATCAAACCTCAGCCAAAACTCAATAGACACAGTGAAGAATGCCTGGTAAAAATTTCAGACCAAAATACCCAAGGAGTAAGGCGTAGTAAGTCCCAGACCGAGAGTGAACAAAACCAGTTTTCGGAAAACAAAACGTCCTGGCTTTTCTTCCCCGTATCTTCCTTTCGTTATTCGTTTATGGACGTGCCTCCTTGCCTGGGTGCAAACAACACACGAAAGTGCCTGTGTGAATTCTTTTCAGCGCAATACGGACCCAGAATGAAATTGCAGAAATTGGGCCCGAATTTCACACACGAAAGTGCCTGTGAGAATTCTTTTCAGCGAAATACGGACCCAGAATGAAATTGCAGAAATTAGGCCCGAATTTCACAAGTTTCGGTAGAGGATAGCCTTGGTTTTGCACAAAATTTCTGAAAAGTTCTGCCGTAATAGTTTTTTCCTGAAATTCCACCCAAGAATCTCCACTGAATTTGGGACAAAATGCGACAAACTTCATGTCAAACAGATGAGTATTCACCCACGAAAAAAATCAAACAGTTTCACACACAAACGAACCTGCCTCTCCGCCCTCGCAGTGACGAAAAAAAATTTATTGCCAATCCTGTGGGACGAATCTGGGGCTCAAACCTCAGCCAAAACTCAATAGACACAGTGACGAATGCCTGGTAAAAATTTCAGACCAAAATACCCAAGGAGTAAGGCGTAGTAAGTCCCAAACCGAGAGTGAACAAAATCGGTTTTCCGAAAACAAAACGTCCTGGCTTTTCTTCCCCGTATCTTCCTTTCGTGATTCGTTTATGGACGTGCCTCCTTGCCTGGGTGCAAACAACACACGAAAGTGCCTGTGTGAATTCTTTTCAGCGCAATACGGACCCAGAATGAAATTGCAGAAATTGGGCCCGAATTTCACACACGAAAGTGCCTGTGTGAATTCTTTTCAGCGCAATACGGACCCAGAATGAAATTGCAGAAATTGGGCTCGAATTTCACACACGAAAGTGCCTGTGTGAATTCTTTTCAGCGCAATACGGACCCAGAATGAAATTGCAGAAATTAGGCCCGAATTTCACAAGTTTCGGTAGAGGATAGCCTTGGTTTTGCACAAAATTTCTGAAAAGTTCTAACGTAATAGTTTTTTCCTGAAATTCCACCCAAGAATCTCCACTGAATTTGGAACAAAACGCGACAAACTTCAGGTCAAACGGATGAGTATTCACCCACGAAAAAAATCAAACAGTTTCACACACAAACGAACCTTCCTCTCGGCTCTGCAGTGACGAATAAAAAATTTATTGCCAATCCTGTGGGACGAATCTGGGGATCAAACCTCAGCCAAAACTCAATAGACACAGTGAAGAATGCCTGTTAAAAATTTCAGACCAAAATACCCAAGGAGTAAGGCGTAGTAAGTCCCAGACCGAGAGTGAACAAAACCAGTTTTCGGAAAACAAAACGTCCTGGCTTTTCTTCCCCGTATCTTCCTTTCGTGATTCGTTTATGGACGTGCCTCCTTGCCTGGGTGCAAACAACACACGAAAGTGCTTGTGTGAATTCTTTTCAGCGCAATACGGACCCAGAATGAAATTGCAGAAATTGGGCCCGAATTTCACAAGTTTCGGTAGAGGATAGCCTTGGTTTTGCACAAAATTGCTGAAAAGTTCTCCCGGAATAGTTTTTTCCTGAAATTCCACCCAAGAATCTCCACTGAATTTGGGACAAAACGCGACAAACTTCAGGTCAAACGGATGAGTATTCACCCACGAAAAAAATCAAAGAGTTTCACACACAAACGAACCTTCCTCTCAGCCCTGGCAGTGACGAATAAAAAATTTATTGCCAATCCTGTGGGACGAATCTGGGGCTCAAACCTCAGCCAAAACTCAATAGACACAGTGACGAATGCCTGGTAAAAATTTCAGACCAAAATACCCAAGGAGTAAGGTGTAGTAAGTCCCAGACCGAGAGTGAACAAAACCGGTTTTCCGAAAACAAAACGTCCTGGCTTTTCTTCCCCGTATCTTCCTTTTGTGATTCGTTTATGGACGTGCCTCCTTGCCTGGATGCAAACAACACACGAAAGTGCCTGTGTGAATTCTTTTCAGCGCAATACGGACCCAGAATGAAATTGTAGAAATTCGGCCCGAATTTCACAAGTTTCGGTAGAGGATAGCCTTGGTTTTGCACAAAATTGCTGAAAAGTTCTCCCGGAATAGTTTTTTCCTGAAATTCCACCCAAGAATCTCCACTGAATTTGGGACAAAACGCGACAAACTTCAGGTCAAACGGATGAGTATTCACCCACGAAAAAAATCAAAGAGTTTCACACACAAACGAACCTTCCTCTCAGCCCTGGCAGTGACGAATAAAAAATTTATTGCCAATCCTGTGGGACGAATCTGGGGCTCAAACCTCAGCCAAAACTCAATAGACACAGTGAAGAATGCCTGTTAAAAATTTCAGACCAAAATACCCAAGGAGTAAGGCGTAGTAAGTCCCAGACCGAGAGTGAACAAAACCAGTTTTCGGAAAACAAAACGTCCTGGCTTTTCTTCCCCGTATCTTCCTTTCGTGATTCGTTTATGGACGTGCCTCCTTGCCTGGGTGCAAACAACACACGAAAGTGCTTGTGTGAATTCTTTTCAGCGCAATACGGACCCAGAATGAAATTGCAGAAATTGGGCCCGAATTTCACAAGTTTCGGTAGAGGATAGCCTTGGTTTTGCACAAAATTGCTGAAAAGTTCTCCCGGAATAGTTTTTTCCTGAAATTCCACCCAAGAATCTCCACTGAATTTGGGACAAAACGCGACAAACTTCAGGTCAAACGGATGAGTATTCACCCACGAAAAAAATCAAACAGTTTCACACACAAACGAACCTTCCTCTCAGCCCTGGCAGTGACGAATAAAAAATTTATTGCCAATCCTGTGGGACGAATCTGGGGCTCAAACCTCATCCAAAACTCAATAGACACAGTGACGAATGCCTGGTAAAAATTTCAGACCAAAATACCCAAGGAGTAAGGCGTAGTAAGTCCCAGACCGAGAGTGGACAAAACCGGTTTTCCGAAAACAAAACGTCCTGGCTTTTCTTTCCCGTATCTTCCTTTTGTGATTCGTTTATGGGCGTGCCTCCTTGCCTGGATGCAAACAACACACGAAAGTGCCTGTGTGAATTCTTTTCAGCGCAATACGGACCCAGAATGAAATTGTAGAAATTCGGCCCGAATTTCACAAGTTTCGGTAGAGGATAGCCTTGGTTTTGCACAAAATTGCTGAAAAGTTCACCCGGAATAGTTTTTTCCTGAAATTCCACCCAAGACTCACCATTGAATTTGGGACAAAACGCGACAAACTTCAGGTCAAACGGATGAGTATTCACCCACGAAAAAAATCAAACAGTTTCACACACAAACGAACCTTCCTCTCAGCCCTGGCAGTGACGAATAAAAAATTTATTGCCAATCCTGTGGGACGAATCTGGGGCTCAAACCTCATCCAAAACTCAATAGACACAGTGACGAATGCCTGGTAAAAATTTCAGACCAAAATACCCAAGGAGTAAGGCGTAGTAAGTCCCAGACCGAGAGTGGACAAAACCGGTTTTCCGAAAACAAAACGTCCTGGCTTTTCTTTCCCGTATCTTCCTTTTGTGATTCGTTTATGGGCGTGCCTCCTTGCCTGGATGCAAACAACACACGAAAGTGCCTGTGTGAATTCTTTTCAGCGCAATACGGACCCAGAATGAAATTGTAGAAATTCGGCCCGAATTTCACAAGTTTCGGTAGAGGATAGCCTTGGTTTTGCACAAAATTGCTGAAAAGTTCACCCGGAATAGTTTTTTCCTGAAATTCCACCCAAGACTCTCCATTGAATTTGGGACAAAACGCGACAAACTTCAGGTCAAACGGATGAGTATTCACCCACGAAAAAAATCAAACAGTTTCACACACAAAAGAACCTTCCTCTCAGCCCTGGCAGTGACGAATAAAAAATTTATTGCCAATCCTGTGGGGCGAATCTGGGGCTCAAACCTCAGCCAAAACTCAATAGACACAGTGACGAATGCCTGGATAAAATTTTAGACCAAAATACCCAAGGAGTAAGGCGTAGTAAGTCCCAGACCGAGAGTGAACAAAACCGGTTTTCCGAAAACAAAACGTCCTGGCTTTTCTTCCCCGTATCTTCCTTTTGTGATTCGTTTATGGACGTGCCTCCTTGCCTGGATCCAAACAACACACGAAAGTGTCTGTGTGAATTTCTTTCAGTGCAATACGGACCCAGAATGAAATTGCAGAAATTAGGCTCGAATTTCACAAGTTTCGGTAGAGGATAGCCTTGGTTTTGCACAAAATTTCTGAAAAATTCTCCCGGACTAGTTTTTTCCTGAAATTCCACCCAAGAATCTCCACTGAATTTGGGACAAAACGCGACAAAATTCAGATCAAACGGATGAGTATTCACCCACGAAAAAAATCAAACAGTTTCACACACAAACGAACCTTCCTCTCAGCCCTGGCAGTGACGAATAAAAAATTTATTGCCAATCCTGTGGGACGAATCTGGGGCTCAAACCTCATCCAAAACTCAATAGACACAGTGACGAATGCCTGGTAAAAATTTCAGACCAAAATACCCAAGGAGTAAGGCGTAGTAAGTCCCAGACCGAGAGTGGACAAAACCGGTTTTCCGAAAACAAAACGTCCTGGCTTTTCTTTCCCGTATCTTCCTTTTGTGATTCGTTTATGGGCGTGCCTCCTTGCCTGGATGCAAACAACACACGAAAGTGCCTGTGTGAATTCTTTTCAGCGCAATACGGACCCAGAATGAAATTGTAGAAATTCGGCCCGAATTTCACAAGTTTCGGTAGAGGATAGCCTTGGTTTTGCACAAAATTGCTGAAAAGTTCTCCCGGAATAGTTTTTTCCTGAAATTCCACCCAAGAATCTCCACTGAATTTGGGACAAAACGCGACAAACTTCAGGTCAAACGGATGAGTATTCACCCACGAAAAAAATCAAAGAGTTTCACACACAAACGAACCTTCCTCTCAGCCCTGGCAGTGACGAATAAAAAATTTATTGCCAATCCTGTGGGACGAATCTGGGGCTCAAACCTCAGCCAAAACTCAATAGACACAGTGACGAATGCCTGGTAAAAATTTCAGACCAAAATACCCAAGGAGTAAGGCGTAGTAAGTCCCAGACCGAGAGTGAACAAAACCAGTTTTCGGAAAACAAAACGTCCTGGCTTTTCTTCCCCGTATCTTCCTTTTGTGATTCGTTTATGGACGTGCCTCCTTGCCTGGATGCAAACAACACACGAAAGTGCCTGTGTGAATTCTTTTCAGCGCAATACGGACCCAGAATGAAATTGTAGAAATTCGGCCCGAATTTCACAAGTTTCGGTAGAGGATAGCCTTGGTTTTGCACAAAATTGCTGAAAAGTTCTCCCGGAATAGTTTTTTCCTGAAATTCCACCCAAGAATCTCCACTGAATTTGGGACAAAACGCGACAAACTTCAGGTCAAACGGATGAGTATTCACCCACGAAAAAAATCAAAGAGTTTCACACACAAACGAACCTTCCTCTCAGCCCTGGCAGTGACGAATAAAAAATTTATTGCCAATCCTGTGGGACGAATCTGGGGCTCAAACCTCAGCCAAAACTCAATAGACACAGTGACGAATGCCTGGTAAAAATTTCAGACCAAAATACCCAAGGAGTAAGGTGTAGTAAGTCCCAGACCGAGAGTGAACAAAACCGGTTTTCCGAAAACAAAACGTCCTGGCTTTTCTTCCCCGTATCTTCCTTTTGTGATTCGTTTATGGACGTGCCTCCTTGCCTGGATGCAAACAACACACGAAAGTGCCTGTGTGAATTCTTTTCAGCGCAATACGGACCCAGAATGAAATTGTAGAAATTCGGCCCGAATTTCACAAGTTTCGGTAGAGGATAGCCTTGGTTTTGCACAAAATTGCTGAAAAGTTCACCCGGAATAGTTTTTTCCTGAAATTCCACCCAAGACTCTCCATTGAATTTGGGACAAAACGCGACAAACTTCAGGTCAAACGGATGAGTATTCACCCACGAAAAAAATCAAACAGTTTCACACACAAAAGAACCTTCCTCTCAGCCCTGGCAGTGACGAATAAAAAATTTATTGCCAATCCTGTGGGGCGAATCTGGGGCTCAAACCTCAGCCAAAACTCAATAGACACAGTGACGAATGCCTGGATAAAATTTTAGACCAAAATACCCAAGGAGTAAGGCGTAGTAAGTCCCAGACCGAGAGTGAACAAAACCGGTTTTCCGAAAACAAAACGTCCTGGCTTTTCTTCCCCGTATCTTCCTTTTGTGATTCGTTTATGGACGTGCCTCCTTGCCTGGATCCAAACAACACACGAAAGTGTCTGTGTGAATTTCTTTCAGTGCAATACGGACCCAGAATGAAATTGCAGAAATTAGGCTCGAATTTCACAAGTTTCGGTAGAGGATAGCCTTGGTTTTGCACAAAATTTCTGAAAAATTCTCCCGGACTAGTTTTTTCCTGAAATTCCACCCAAGAATCTCCACTGAATTTGGGACAAAACGCGACAAAATTCAGGTCAAACGGATGAGTATTCACCCACGAAAAAAATCAAACAGTTTCACACACAAACGAACCTTCCTCTCAGCCCTGGCAGTGACGAATAAAAAATTTATTGCCAATCCTGTGGGACGAATCTGGGGCTCAAACCTCATCCAAAACTCAATAGACACAGTGACGAATGCCTGGTAAAAATTTCAGACCAAAATACCCAAGGAGTAAGGCGTAGTAAGTCCCAGACCGAGAGTGGACAAAACCGGTTTTCCGAAAACAAAACGTCCTGGCTTTTCTTTCCCGTATCTTCCTTTTGTGATTCGTTTATGGGCGTGCCTCCTTGCCTGGATGCAAACAACACACGAAAGTGCCTGTGTGAATTCTTTTCAGCGCAATACGGACCCAGAATGAAATTGTAGAAATTCGGCCCGAATTTCACAAGTTTCGGTAGAGGATAGCCTTGGTTTTGCACAAAATTGCTGAAAAGTTCACCCGGAATAGTTTTTTCCTGAAATTCCACCCAAGACTCTCCATTGAATTTGGGACAAAACGCGACAAACTTCAGGTCAAACGGATGAGTATTCTTCCACGAAAAAAATCAAACAGTTTCACACACAAAAGAACCTTCCTCTCAGCCCTGGCAGTGACGAATAAAAAATTTATTGCCAATCCTGTGGGGCGAATCTGGGGCTCAAACCTCAGCCAAAACTCAATAGACACAGTGACGAATGCCTGGATAAAATTTTAGACCAAAATACCCAAGGAGTAAGGCGTAGTAAGTCCCAGACCGAGAGTGAACAAAACCGGTTTTCCGAAAACAAAACGTCCTGGCTTTTCTTCCCCGTATCTTCCTTTTGTGATTCGTTTATGGACGTGCCTCCTTGCCTGGATCCAAACAACACACGAAAGTGTCTGTGTGAATTTCTTTCAGTGCAATACGGACCCAGAATGAAATTGCAGAAATTAGGCTCGAATTTCACAAGTTTCGGTAGAGGATAGCCTTGGTTTTGCACAAAATTTCTGAAAAATTCTCCCGGACTAGTTTTTTCCTGAAATTCCACCCAAGAATCTCCACTGAATTTGGGACAAAACGCGACAAAATTCAGATCAAACGGATGAGTATTCACCCACGAAAAAAATCAAACAGTTTCACACACAAACGAACCTTCCTCTCAGCCCTGGCAGTGACGAATAAAAAATTTATTGCCAATCCTGTGGGACGAATCTGGGGCTCAAACCTCATCCAAAACTCAATAGACACAGTGACGAATGCCTGGTAAAAATTTCAGACCAAAATACCCAAGGAGTAAGGCGTAGTAAGTCCCAGACCGAGAGTGGACAAAACCGGTTTTCCGAAAACAAAACGTCCTGGCTTTTCTTTCCCGTATCTTCCTTTTGTGATTCGTTTATGGGCGTGCCTCCTTGCCTGGATGCAAACAACACACGAAAGTGCCTGTGTGAATTCTTTTCAGCGCAATACGGACCCAGAATGAAATTGTAGAAATTCGGCCCGAATTTCACAAGTTTCGGTAGAGGATAGCCTTGGTTTTGCACAAAATTGCTGAAAAGTTCACCCGGAATAGTTTTTTCCTGAAATTCCACCCAAGAATCTCCACTGAATTTGGGACAAAACGCGACAAAATTCAGGTCAAACGGATGAGTATTCACCCACGAAAAAAATCAAACAGTTTCACACACAAACGAACCTTCCTCTCAGCCCTGGCAGTGACGAATAAAAAATTTATTGCCAATCCTGTGGGACGAATCTGGGGCTCAAACCTCATCCAAAACTCAATAGACACAGTGACGAATGCCTGGTAAAAATTTCAGACCAAAATACCCAAGGAGTAAGGCGTAGTAAGTCCCAGACCGAGAGTGGACAAAACCGGTTTTCCGAAAACAAAACGTCCTGGCTTTTCTTTCCCGTATCTTCCTTTTGTGATTCGTTTATGGGCGTGCCTCCTTGCCTGGATGCAAACAGCACACGAAAGTGTCTGTGCGAATTTTTTTCAGCGCAATACGGAACCAGAATGAAATTGCAGAAATTAGGTTCGAATTTCACAAGTTTCGGTAGAGGATAGTCTTGGTTTTGCACAAAATTTCTGAAAAATTCTCCCGGACTAATTTTTTCGTGAAATTCCACCCAAGAATCTCCACTGAATTAGGGACAAAACGCGACAAAATTCAGGTCAAACGGATGAGTATTCACCCACGAAAAAAATCAAACAGTTTCACACACAAACGAACCTTCCTCTCAGCCCTGGCAGTGACGAATAAAAAATTTATTGCCAATCCTGTGGGACGAATCTGGGGCTCAAACCTCAGCCAAAACTCAATAGATACAGTGACGAATACCTGGAAAAAATTTCAGACCAAAATACCCAAGGAGTAAGGCGTAGTAAGTCCCAGACCGAGAGTGAACAAAACCGGTTTTCTGAAAACAAAACGTCCTGGCTTTTCTTCCCCGTATCTTCCTTTCGTGATTCGTTTATGGACGTGCCTCCTTGCCTGGGTGCAAACAACACACGAAAGTGCCTGTGTGAATTTCTTTCAGCGCAATACGGACCCAGAATGAAATTGCAGAAATTAGGCTCGAATTTCACAAGTTTCGGTAAAGGATAGCCTTGGTTTTGCACAAAATTTCTGAAAAATTCTCCCGGACTAGTTTTTTCCTGAAATTCCACCCAAGAATCTCCACTGAATTTGGGACAAAACGCGACAAAATTCAGGTAAAACGGATGAGTATTCACCCACGAAAAAAATCAAACAGTTTCACACACAAACGAACCTTCCTCTCAGCCCTGGCAGTGACGAATAAAAAATTTATTGCCAATCCTGTGGGACGAATCTGGGGCTCAAACCTCAGCCAAAACTCAATAGACACAGTGACGAATGCCTGGTAAAAATTTCAGACCAAAATACCCAAGGAGTAAGGCGTAGTAAGTCCCAGACCGAGAGTGGACAAAACCGGTTTTCCGAAAACAAAACGTCCTGGCTTTTCTTTCCCGTATCTTCCTTTTGTGATTCGTTTATGGGCGTGCCTCCTTGCCTGGATGCAAACAGCACACGAAAGTGCCTGTGCGAATTTTTTTCAGCGCAATACGGACCCAGAATGAAATTGCAGAAATTAGGCCCGAATTTCACAAGTTTCGGTAGAGGATAGCCTTGGTTTTGCACAAAATTTCAGAAAAATTCTCCCGGAATATTTTTTCCTGAAATTCCACCCAAGAATCTCCACTGAATTTGGGACAAAACGCGACAAAATTCAGGTAAAACGGATGAGTATTCACCCACGAAAAAAATCAAACAGTTTCACACACAAACGAACCTTCCTCTCAGCCCTGGCAGTGACGAATAAAAAATTTATTGCCAATCCTGTGGGACGAATCTGGGGCTCAAACCTCAGCCAAAACTCAATAGACACAGTGACGAATGCCTGGTAAAAATTTCAGACCAAAATACCCAAGGAGTAAGGCGTAGTAAGTCCCAGACCGAGAGTGGACAAAACCGGTTTTCCGAAAACAAAACGTCCTGGCTTTTCTTTCCCGTATCTTCCTTTTGTGATTCGTTTATGGGCGTGCCTCCTTGCCTAGATGCAAACAGCACACGAAAGTGCCTGTGCGAATTTTTTTCAGCGCAATACGGACCCAGAATGAAATTGCAGAAATTAGGCCCGAATTTCACAAGTTTCGGTAGAGGATAGCCTTGGTTTTGCACAAAATTTCAGAAAAATTCTCCCGGAATATTTTTTCCTGAAATTCCACCCAAGAATCTCCACTGAATTTGGGACAAAACACGACAAAATTCAGGTCAAACGGATGAGTATTCACCCACGAAAAAAATCAAACAGTTTCACACACAAACGAACCTTCCTCTCAGCCCTGGCAGTGACGAATAAAAAATTTATTGCCAATCCTGTGGGACGAATCTGGGGCTCAAACCTCAGCCAAAACTCACTAGACACAGTGACGAATACCTGGAAAAATTTTCAGGCCAAAATACTCAAGGAGTAAGGCGTAGTAAGTCCCAGACCGAGAGTGAACAAAACCGGTTTTCCGAAAACAAAACGTCCTGGCTTTTCTTCCCCGTATCTTCCTTTTGTGATTCGTTTATGGACGTGCCTCCTTGCCTGGATGCAAACAACACACGAAAGTGCCTGTGTGAATTTTTTTCAGCGCAATACGGACCCAGAATGAAATTGCAGAAATTAGGCCCGAATTTCACAAGTTTCGGTAGAGGATAGCTTTGGTTTTGCACAAAATTTCAGAAAAATTCTCCCGGAATATTTTTTTCCTGAAATTCCACCCAAGAATCTCCACTGAATTTGGGACAAAACACGACAAAATTCAGGTCAAACGGAAGAGTATTCACCCACGAAAAGAATCAAACAGTTTCACACACAAACGAACCTTCCTCTCAGCCCTGGCAGTGACGAATAAAAAATATATTGTCAATCCTGTGGGACGAATCTGGGGCTCAAACCTCAGCCAAAACTCAATAGACACAGTGACGAATACCTGGAAAAAATTTCAGACCAAAATACCCAAGGAGTAAGGCGTAGTATGTCCCAGACCGAGAGTGAACAAAACCGGTTTTCCGAAAACAAAACGTCCTGGCTTTTCTTCGCCGTATCTTCCTTTTGTGATTCGTTTATGGACGTGCCTCCTTGCCTGGATGCAAACAACACACGAAAGTGCCTGTGTGAATTTTTTTCAGCGCAATACGGACCCAGAATGAAATTGCAGAAATTAGGCCCGAATTTCACAAGTTTCGGTAGAGGATAGCTTTGGTTTTGCACAAAATTTCAGAAAAATTCTCCCGGAATATTTTTTTCCTGAAATTCCACCCAAGAATCTCCACTGAATTTGGGACAAAACACGACAAAATTCAGGTCAAACGGAAGAGTATTCACCCACGAAAAAAATCAAACAGTTTCACACACAAACGAACCTTCCTCTCAGCCTTGGCAGTGACGAATAAAAAATTTATTGCCAATCCTGTGGGACGAATCTGGGGCTCAAACCTCAGCCAAAACTCAATAGACACAGTGACGAATGCCTGGAAAAAATATCAAACCAAAATACACAAGAAGTAAGGCGTAGTAAGTCCCAGACCGAGAGTGAACAAAACCGGTTTTCCGAAAACAAAACGTCCTGGCTTTTCTTCCCCGTATCTTCCTTTTGTGATTCGTTTATGGACGTGCCTCCTTGCCTGGGTGCAAACAACACACGAAAGTGCCTGTGTGAAATTTTTTCAGCGCAATACGGACCCAGAATGAAATTGCAAAAATTAGGCCCAAATTTCACAAGTTTCGGTAGAGGATAGCCTTGGTTTTGCACAAAATTTCTGAAAAATTCTCCCGGACTAGTTTTTTCCTGAAATTCCACCCAAGAATCTCCACTGAATTTGGGACAAAACGCGACAAAATTCAGGTCAAACGGATGAGTATTCACCCACGAAAAAAATCAAACAGTTTCACACACAAACGAACCTTCCTCTCAGCCCTGGCCGTGACGAATTAAAAATTTATTGCCAATCCTGTGGGACGAATCTTGGGCTCAAACCTCAGCCAAAACTCAATAGACACAGTGACGAATGCCTGGAAAAAATATCAAACCAAAATACACAAGGAGTAAGGAGTAGTAAGTCCCAAACCGAGAGTGAACAAAACCGGTTTTCCGAAAACAAAACGTCCTGGCTTTTCTTCCCCGTATCTTCCTTTTGTGATTCGTTTATGGACGTGCCTCCTTGCCTGGATGCAAACAACACACGAAAGTGCCTGTGTGAATTTTTTTCAGCGCAATACGGACCCAGAATGAAATTGCAGAAATTAGGCCCGAATTTCACAAGTTTCGGTAGAGGATAGCTTTGGTTTTGCACAAAATTTCAGAAAAATTCTCCCGGAATATTTTTTTCCTGAAATTCCACCCAAGAATCTCCACTGAATTTGGGACAAAACGCGACAAAATTCAGGTTAAACGGATGAGTATTCACCCACGAAAAAAATCAAACAGTTTCACACACAAACGAACCTTCCTCTCAGCCCTGGCCGTGACGAATAAAAAATTTATTGCCAATCCTGTGGGACGAATCTTGGGCTCAAACCTCAGCCAAAACTCAATAGACACAGTGACGAATGCCTGGAAAAAATATCAAACCAAAATACACAAGGAGTAAGGCGTAGTAAGTCCCAGACCGAGAGTGAACAAAACCGGTTTTCCGAAAACAAAACGTCCTGGCTTTTCTTCCCCGTATCTTCCTTTTGTGATTCGTTTATGGACGTGCCTCCTTGCCTGGGTGCAAACAACACACGAAAGTGCCTGTGTGAATTTTTTTCAGCGCAATACGGACCCAGAATGAAATTGTATCAATTAGGCCCGAATTTCACAAGTTTCGGTAGCCTTGGTTTTGCACAAAATTTCTGAAAAATTCTCCCGGACTAGTTTTTTCCTGAAATTCCATCCAAGAATCTCCACTGAATTTGGGACAAAATGCGACAAAATTCAGGTCAAACGGATGAGTATTCACCCACGAAAAAAATCAAACAGTTTCACACACAAACGAACCTTCCTCTCAGCACTAGCAGTGACGAATAAAAAATTTATTGCCAATCCTGTGGGACGAATCTGGGGCTCAAACCTCAGCCAAAACTCAATAGACACAGTGACGAATGCCTGGAACAAATTTCAGACCAAAATACCCAAGGAGTAAGGCGTAGTAAGTCCCAGACCGAGAGTGAACAAAACCGGTTTTCCGAAAACAAAACGTCCTGGCTTTTCTTCCCCGTATCTTCCTTTTGTCATTCGTTTATGGACGTGCCTCCTTGCCTGAGTGCAAACAACACACGAAAGTGCCTGTGTGAATTTTTTTCAGCGCAATACGGACCCAGAATGAAATTGCAGAAATTAGGCCCGAATTTCACAAGTTTCGGTGGAGGATAGCCTTGGTTTTGCACAAAATTTCTGAAAAATTCTCCCGGACTAGTTTTTTCCTAAAATTCCACCCAAGAATCTCCACTGAATTTGGGACAAAATGCGACAAAATTCAGGTCAAACGGATGAGTATTCACCCACGAAAAAAATCAAACAGTTTCACACACAAACGAACCTTCCTCTCAGCACTAGCAGTGACGAATAAAAAATTTATTGCCAATCCTGTGGGACGAATCTGGGGCTCAAACCTCAGCCAAAACTCAATAGACACAGTGACGAGTGCCTGGAACAAATTTCAGACCAAAATACCCAAGGAGTAAGGCGTAGTAAGTCCCAGACCGAGAGTGAACAAAACCGGTTTTCCGAAAACAAAACGTCCTGGCTTTTCTTCCCCGTATCTTCCTTTTGTGATTCGTTTATGGACGTGCCTCCTTGCCTGGGTGCAAACAAAACACGAAAGTGCCTGTGTGAATTTTTTTCAGCGCAATACGGACCCAGAATGAAATTGCATAAATTATGCCCGAATTTCACAAGTTTCGGTAGAGGATAGCCTTGGTTTTGCACAAAATTTCTGAAAAATTCTCCCGAACTAGTTTTTTCCTGAAATTCCACCCAAGAATCTCCATTGAATTTGGGACAAAACGCGACAAAATTCAGGTGAAACGGATGAGTATTCACCCACGAAAAAAATCAAACAGTTTCACACACAAACGAACCTTCCTCTCAGGCCTGGCAGTGACGAATAAAAAATTTATTGCCAATCCTGTGGGACAAATCTGGAGCTCAAACCTCAGCCAAAACTCAATAGACACAGTGACGAATGCCTGGAAAAAATTTCAGACCAAAATACCTAAGGAGTAAGGCGTAGTAAGTCCCAGACCGAGAGTGAACAAAACCGGTTTTCCGAAAACAAAACGTCCTGGCTTTTCTTCCCCGTATCTTCCTTTTGTGATTCGTTTATGGACGTGCCTCCTTGCCTGGGTGCAAACAACACACGAAAGTGCCTGTGTGAATTTTTTTCAGCGCAATACGGACCCAGAATGAAATTGCAGAAATTAGGCCCGAATTTCACAAGTTTCGGTAGAGGATAGCCTTGGTTTTGCACAAAATTTCAGAAAAATTCTCCCGGAATATTTTTTTCATGAAATTCCACCCAAGAATCTCCACTGAATTTGGGACAAAACACGACAAAATTCAGGTCAAACGGATGAGTATTCACCCACGAAAAAAATCAAACAGTTTCACACACAAACGAACCTTCCTCTCAGCCCTGGCAGTGACGAATAAAAAATTTATTGCCAATCCTGTGAAACGAATCTGGGGCTCAAACCTCAGCCAAAACTCACTAGACACAGTGACGAATACCTGGAAAAATTTTCAGACCAAAATACCCAAGGAGTAAGGCGTAGTAAGTCCCAGACCGAGAGTGAACAAAACCGGTTTTCCGAAAACAAAACGTCCTGGCTTTTCTTCCCCGTATCTTCCTTTTGTGATTCGTTTATGGACGTGCCTCCTTGCCTGGATGCAAACAACACACGAAAGTGCCTGTGTGAATTTTTTTCAGCGCAATACGGACCCAGAATGAAATTGCATAAATTATGCCCGAATTTCACAAGTTTCGGTAAAGGATAGCTTTGGTTTTGCACAAAATTTCAGAAAAATTCTCCCGGAATATTTTTTTCCTGAAATTCCACCCAAGAATCTCCACTGAATTTGGGACAAAACGCGACAAAATTCAGGTCAAACGGATGAGTATTCACCCATGAAAAAAATCAAACAGTTTCACACACAAACGAACCTTCCTCTCAGCCCTGGCAGTTACGAATAAAAAATTTATTGCCAATCCTGTGGGACGAATCTGGGGCTCAAACCTCACCCAAAACTCAATAGACATAGTGACGAATGCTTGGGAAAAATTTCAGACCAAAATACCCAAGGAGTAAGGCGTAGTAAGTCCCAGGCCGAGAGTGAACAAAACCGGTTTTCCGAAAACAAAACGTCCTGGCTTTTCTTCCCCGTATCTTCCTTTTTTGATTCGTTTATGGACGTGCCTCCTTGCCTGGGTGCAAACAACACACCAAAGTGCCTGTGTGAATTTTTTTCAGCGCAATACGGACCCAGAATGAAATTGCAGAAATTAGGCCCGAATTTCACAAGTTTCGGTAGAGGATAGCCTTGGTTTTGCACAAAATTTCAGAAAAATTCTCCCGGAATATTTTTTTCATGAAATTCCACCCAAGAATCTCCACTGAATTTGGGACAAAACACGACAAAATTCAGGTCAAACGGATGAGTATTCACCCACGAAAAAAATCAAACAGTTTCACACACAAACGAACCTTCCTCTCAGCCCTGGCAGTGACGAATAAAAAATTTATTGCCAATCCTGTGGGACGAATCTGGGGCTCAAACCTCAGCCAAAACTCACTACACACAGTGACGAATACCTGGAAAAATTTTCAGACCAAAATACCCAAGGAGTAAGGCGTAGTAAGTCCCAGACCGAGAGTGAACAAAACCGGTTTTCCGAAAACAAAACGTCCTGGCTTTTCTTCCCCGTATCTTCCTTTTGTGATTCGTTTATGGACGTGCCTCCTTGCCTGGATGCAAACAACACACGAAAGTGCCTGTGTGAATTTTTTTCAGCGCAATACGGACCCAGAATGAAATTGCAGAAATTAGGCCCGAATTTCACAAGTTTCGGTAGAGGATAACTTTGGTTTTGCACAAAATTTCAGAAAAATTCTCCCAGAATATTTTTTTCCTGAAATTCCACCCAAGAATCTCCACTGAATTTGGGACAAAACGCGACAAAATTCAGGTTAAACGGATGAGTATTCACCCACGAAAAAAATCAAACAGTTTCACACACAAACGAACCTTCCTCTCAGCCCTGGCCGTGACGAATAAAAAATTT
Organism: Phaseolus vulgaris; assembly: GCF_051622355.1. Classification (NCBI taxonomy): domain Eukaryota; kingdom Viridiplantae; phylum Streptophyta; class Magnoliopsida; order Fabales; family Fabaceae; genus Phaseolus; species Phaseolus vulgaris. The sequence continues at coordinate 53,967,069 of NC_143508.1, read as the reverse complement.
ATTGCCAATCCTGTGGGACGAATCTTGGGCTCAAACCTCAGCCAAAACTCAATAGACACAGTGACGAATGCCTGGAAAAAATATCAAACCAAAATACACAAGGAGTAAGGCGTAGTAAGTCCCAGACCGAGAGTGAACAAAACCGGTTTTCCGAAAACAAAACATCCTGGCTTTTCTTCCCCGTATCTTCCTTTTGTAATTCGTTTATGGACGTGCCTCCTTGCCTGGGTGCAAACAAAACACGAAAGTGCCTGTGTGAATTTTTTTCGGCGCAATACGGACCCATAATGAAATTGCATAAATTATGCCCGAATTTCACAAGTTTCGGTAGAGGATAGCCTTGGTTTTGCACAAAATTTCTGAAAAATTCTCCCGAACTAGTTTTTTCCTGAAATTCCACCCAAGAATCTCCATTGAATTTGGGACAAAACGCGACAAAATTCAGGTGAAACGGATGAGTATTCACCCACGAAAAAAATCAAACAGTTTCACACACAAACGAACCTTCCTCTCAGGCCTGGCAGTGACGAATAAAAAATTTATTGCCAATCCTGTGGGACGAATCTGGGGCTCAAACCTCAGCCAAAACTCAATAGACACAGTGAGGAATGCCTGGAAAAAATTTCAGACCAAAATACCTAAGGAGTAAGGCGTAGTAAGTCCCAGACCGAGAGTGAACAAAACCGGTTTTCTGAAAACAAAACGTCCTGGCTTTTCTTCCCCGTATCTTCCTTTTGTGATTCGTTTATGGACGTGCCTCCTTGCCTGGGTGCAAACAACACACGAAAGTGCCTGTGTGAATTTTTTTCAGCGCAATACGGACCCAGAATGAAATTGCATCAATTAGGCCCGAATTTCACAAGTTTCGATAGCCTTGGTTTTGCACAAAATTTCTGAAAAATTCTCCCGGACTAGTTTTTTCCTGAAATTCCACCCAAGAATCTCCACTGAATTTGGGACAAAATGCGACAAAATTCAGGTCAAACGGATGAGTATTCACCCACGAAAAAAATCAAACAGTTTCACACACAAACGAACCTTCCTCTCAGCACTAGCAGTGACGAATAAAAAATTTATTGCCAATCCTGTGGGACGAATCTGGGGCTCAAACCTCAGCCAAAACTCAATAGACACAGTGACGAATGCCTGGAACAAATTTCAGACCAAAATACCCAAGGAGTAAGGCGTAGTAAGTCCCAGACCGAGAGTGAACAAAACCGGTTTTCCGAAAACAAAACGTCCTGGCTTTTCTTCCCCGTATCTTCCTTTTGTGATTCGTTTATGGACGTGCCTCCTTGCCTGAGTGCAAACAACACACGAAAGTGCCTGTGTGAATTTTTTTCAGCGCAATACGGACCCAGAATGAAATTGCAGAAATTAGGCCCGAATTTCACAAGTTTCGGTGGAGGATAGCCTTGGTTTTGCACAAAATTTCTGAAAAATTCTCCCGGACTAGTTTTTTCCTAAAATTCCACCCAAGAATCTCCACTGAATTTGGGACAAAATGCGACAAAATTCAGGTCAAACGGATGAGTATTCACCCACGAAAAAAATCAAACAGTTTCACACACAAACGAACCTTCCTCTCAGCACTAGCAGTGACGAATAAAAAATTTATTGCCAATCCTGTGGGACGAATCTGGGGCTCAAACCTCAGCCAAAACTCAATAGACACAGTGACCAGTGCCTGGAACAAATTTCAGACCAAAATACCCAAGGAGTAAGGCGTAGTAAGTCCCAGACCGAGAGTGAACAAAACCGGTTTTCCGAAAACAAAACGTCCTGGCTTTTCTTCCCCGTATCTTCCTTTTGTGATTCGTTTATGGACGTGCCTCCTTGCCTGAGTGCAAACAACACACGAAAGTGCCTGTGTGAATTTTTTTCAGCGCAATACGGACCCAGAATGAAATTGCAGAAATTAGGCCCGAATTTCACAAGTTTCGGTGGAGGATAGCCTTGGTTTTGCACAAAATTTCTGAAAAATTCTCCCGGACTAGTTTTTTCCTGAAATTCCACCCAAGAATCTCCACTGAATTTGGGACAAAACGCGACAAAATTCAGGTCAAACGGATGAGTATTCACCCACGAAAAAAATCAAACAGTTTCACACACAAACGAACCTTCCTCTTAGCCCTGGCAGTGACGAATAAAAAATTTATTGCCAATCCTGTGGGACGAATCTGAGGCTCAAACCTCACCCAAAACTCAATAGACACAGTGACGAATGCCTGGAAAAAATTTCAGACCAAAATACCCAAGTATTAAGGCGTAGTAAGTCCTAGACCGAGAGTGAACAAAACCAGTTTTCCGAAAACAAAACGTCCTGGCTTTTCTTCCCCGTATCTTCCTTTTGTGATTCGTTTATGGACGTGCGTCCTTGCCTGGGTGCAAACAACACACGAAAGTGCCTGTGTGAATTTTTTTAAGCGCAATACAGACCCAGAATGAAATTGCAGAAATTATGCCCGAATTTCACAAGTTTCGGTAGAGGATAGCCTTGGTTTTGCACAAAATTTCTGAAAAATTCTCCCTGACTAGTTTTTTCCTGAAATTCCACCCAAGAATCTCCACTGAATTTGGGACAAAACGCGACAAAATTCAGGTCAAACGGATGAGTATTCACCCACGAAAAAAATCAAACAGTTTCACACACAAACGAACCTTCCTCTCAGCCCTGGCAGTGACGAATAAAAAATTTATTGCCAATCCTGTGGGACGAATCTGGGGCTCAAACCTCAGCCAAAACTCAATAGACACAGTGACGAATGCCTGGAACAAATTTCAGACCGAAATACCCAAGGAGTAAGGCGTAGTAAGTCCCAGACCGAGAGTGAACAATACCGGTTTTCCGAAAACAAAACGTCCTGGCTTTTCTTCCCCGTATCTTCCTTTTGTGATTCGTTTATGGACGTGCCTCCTTGCCTGGGTGCAAACAACACACGAAAGTGCCTGTGTGAATTTTTTTCAGCGCAATCCGGACCCAGAATGAAATTGCAGAAATTAGGCCCGAATTTCACAAGTTTCGGTAGAGGATAGCCTTGGTTTTGCACAAAATTTCATTAAAATTCTCCTGGAATAGTTTTTTCCTGAAATTCCACCCAAGAATCTCCACTGAATTTGGGACAAAACGCGAAAAAATTCAGGTCAAACGGATGAGTATTCACCCACGAAAAAAATCAAACAGTTTCACACACAAACGAACCTTCCTCTCAGGCCTGGCAGTGACGAATAAAAAATTTATTGCCACTCATGTGTTTCGAATCTGGAGCTCAAACCTCAGCCAAAACTCAATAGACACAGTGACGAATGCCTGGAAAAAATTTCAGACCAAAATACCCAAGGAGTAAGGCGTAGTAAGTCCCTGACCGAGAGTGAAAAAAACCGGTTTTCTGAAAACAAAACGTCCTGGCTTTTCTTCCCCGTATCTTCCTTTTGTGATTCGTTTATGGACGTGCCTCCTTGCCTGGGTGCAAACAACACACGAAAGTGCCTGTATGAATTTTTTTCAGCGCAATATGGACCCAGAATGAAATTGCATCAATTAGGCCCGAATTTCACAAGTTTCGGTAGCCTTGGTTTTGCACAAAATTTCTGAAAAATTCTCCCGGAATAGTTTTTTCCTGAAATTCCACCCAAGAATCTCCACTGAATTTGGGATATAACGCGACAAAATTCAACTCAAACGGATGAGTATTCACCCACGAAAAAAATCAAACAGTTTCACACACAAACGAACCTTCCTCTCAGCCCTGGCAGTAAAGAATAAAAAATTTATTGCCAATCCTATGGGACGAATCTGGGGCTCAAACCTCAGCCAAAACTCAATAGACACAGTGACGAATGCCTGGAACAAATTTCAGACCAAAATACCCAAGGAGTAAGGCGTAGTAAGTCCCAGACCGAGAGTGAACAAAACCGGTTTTCCGAAAACAAAACGTCCTGGCTTTTCTTCCCCGTATCTTCCTTTTGTGATTCGTTTATGGACGTGCCTCCTTGCCTGGGTGCAAACAACACACGAAAGTGCCTGTGTGAATTTTTTTAGCGCCATACGGACCCAGAATGAAATTGCATAAATTAGGCCCGAATTTCACAAGTTTCGGTAGCCTTGGTTTTGCGCAAAATTTCTGAAAATTTCTCCCGGAATAGTTTTTTCCTGAAATTCCACCCAAGAATCTCCACTGAATTTGGGACAAAACGCGACAAACTTCAGGTCAAACGGATGAGTAATCAACACGAAAAAAATCAAACAGTTTCACACACAAACGAACCTTCCTCTCAACCCTAGCAGTGACGTGTAAAAAATTTATTGCCAATCCTGTGGGACGAATCTGGGGTTCAAATCTCAGCCAAAACTCAATAGACACAGTGACGAATGCCTGGTAAAAATTTCAGACCAAAATAACCAAGGAGTAAGGCGTAGTAAGTCCAAGACCGAGAGTGAACAAAACCGGTTTTCCGAAAACAAAACGTCCTGGCTTTTCTTCCCCGTTATCTTCCTTTTGTGATTCGTTTATGGACGTGCCTGCTTGCCTGGGTGCAAAAAACACACCAAAGTGCCTGTGTGAATTTTTTTCGGCGCAATACGGACCCATAATGAATTTGCAGAAATTAGTCCCGAATTTCACAAGTTTCGGTAGAGGATAGCCTTGGTTTTGCACAAAATTTCTGAAAAATTCTCCCTGAATAGTTTTTTCCTGAAATTCCACCCAAGAATCTCCACTGAATTTGGGACTAAACGCGACAAACTTCAGGTCAAACGGATGAGTATTCACCCACGAAAAAAATCAAACAGTTTCACACACAAACGAACCTTCCTCTCAGCCCTGGCAGTGACGAGTAAAAAATTTATAGGCTATCCTGTGGGACGAATCTGGGGCTCATTCATCAGCCAAAACTAAATAGACACAGTAACGAATGCCTGGTAAAAATTTCAGACCAAAATAACCAAGGAGTAACGCGTAGTAAGTCCCAGACCGAGAGTGAACAAAACCGGTTTTCCGAAAACAAAACGTCCTGGCTTTTCTTCCCCGTATCTTCCTTTTGTGATTCGTTTATGGACGTGCCTCCTTGCCTGGGTGCAAACAACACACCAAAGTGCCTGTGTGAATTTTTTTCAGCGCAATACGGACCTAGAATGAAATTGCAGAAATTAGGCCCGAATTTCACACGTTTCGGTAGCCTTGGTTTTGCACAAAATTTCTGAAAAATTCTCCCGGAATAGTTTTTTCTTGAAATTCCACCCAAGAATCTCCACTGAATTTGGGACAAAACTCGACAAACTTCAGGTCAAACGGATGAGTATTCACCACGAAAAAAATGAAACAGTTTCACACACAAACGAACCTTCCTCTCAGCCCTGGCAGTGACGAATAATAAATTTATTGCCAATCCTGTGGGATGAATCTGGGGCTCAAACCTCAGCCAAAACTCAATAGACACAGTGACGAATGCCTGGTAAAAATTTCAGACCAAAATAACCAAGGAGTAAGGCGTAGTAAGTCCAAGACCGAGAGTGAACAAAACCGGTTTTCCGAAAACAAAACGTCCTGGCTTTTCTTCCCCGTATCTTCCTTTTGTGATTCGTTTATGGACGTGCCTCCTTGCCTGGGTGCAAACAACACACGAAAGTGCCTGTGTGAATTTTTTTCGGCGCAATACGGACCCATAATGAAATTGCATAAATTAGTCCCGAATTTCACAAGTTTCTGTAGAGGATAGCCTTTGTTTTGCACAAAATTTCTGAAAAATTCTCCCGGAATAGGTTTTTCCTGATATTCCACCCAAGAATCTCCACTGAATTTGGGACAAAACGCGACAAACTTCAGGTCAAACGGATGAGTATTCACCCACGAAAAAAATCAAACAGTTTCACACACAAATGAACCTTCCTCTAAGCCATGGCAGTGACGAGTAAAAAATTTATAGCCTATCCTGTGGGATGAATCTGGGGCTCAAACTTCAGCCAAAACTCAATAGACAGAGTGACGAATGCCTGGTAAAAATTTCAGACAAAAATAACCAAGGAGTAAGGCATAGTAAGTCCCAGACCGAGAGTGAACAAAACCGGTTTTCCGAAAACAAAACGTCCTGGCTTTTCTTCCCCGTATCTTCCTTTTGTGATTCGTTTATGGACGTGACCCTTGCCTGGGTGCAAACAACACACCAAAGTGCCTGTGTGAATTTTTTTCAGCACAATACGGACCTAGAATGAAATTGCAGAAATTAGGCCCGAATTGCACAGGTTTCGGTAGAGGATAGCCTTGGTTTTGCACAAAATTTCTGAAAAATTCTCCCGGAATAGTTTTTTCCTGATATTCCGCCCAAGAATCTCCACTGAATTTGGGACAAAATACGACAAACTTGAGGTCAAACGGATGAGTATTCACCCACGAAAAAAATCAAACAGTTTCACACACTAACGAACCTTCCTCTAAGCCCTGGCAGTGACGAGTAAAAAAATTGTAGCCAATCCTGTGGGACAAATCTGGGGCTCAAACCTCAGCCAAAACTAAATAGACACAGTGACGAATGCCTGGTAAAAATTTCAGAACAAAATAACCAAGGAGTAAGGCGTAGTAAGTCCAAGACCGAGAGTGAACAAAACCGGTTTTCCGAAAACAAAACGTCCTGGCTTTTCTTCCCCGTATCTTCCTTTTGTGATTCGTTTATGGACGTGCCTCCTTGCCTGGGTGCAAACAACACACCAAAGTGCCTGAGTCAATTTTTTTAGCGCAATACAGACCCAGAATGAAATTGCAGAAATTAGGATCGAATTTCACAAGTTTCGGTAGAGGATAGCCTTGGTTTTGCACAAAATTTCTGAAAAATTCTTCCGGAATATTTTTTCCTGAAATTCAACCCAAGAATCTCCACTTAATTTGGGACAAAACGCGATAAACTTCAGGTCAAACGAATGAGTATTCACGCACAAAAAAAATCAAACAGTTTCACACACAAACGAACCTTCCTCTCAGTCCTGGCAGTGACGAGTAAAAAATTTATAGCCTATCCTGTGGGACGAATCTGGGGCTCAAACCTAAGCCAAAACTAAATAGACACAGTGACGAATGCCTGGGAAAAATTTCAGACCAAAATATCCAAGAAGTAACGCATAGTAAGTCCCAGACCGAGAGTGAACAAAACCGGTTTTCCGAAAACAAAACGCCCTGGCTTTTCTTCCCCGTATCTTCCTTTTGTGATTCGTTTATGGACGTGCCTCCTTGCCTGGGTGCAAACAACACACCAAAGTGCCTGTGTGAATTTTTTTCAGCGCAATACGGACCTAGAATGAAATTGCAGAAATTAGGCCCGAATTTCACACGTTTCGGTAGCCTTGGTTTTGCACAAAATTTCTGAAAAATTCTCCCGGAATAGTTTTTTCTTGAAATTCCACCCAAGAATCTCCACTGAATTTGGGACAAAACTCGACAAACTTCAGGTCAAACGGATGAGTATTCACCACGAAAAAAATGAAACAGTTTCACACACAAACGAACCTTCCTCTCAGCCCTGGCAGTGACGAATAATAAATTTATTGCCAATCCTGTGGGATGAATCTGGGGCTCAAACCTCAGCCAAAACTCAATAGACACAGTGACGAATGCCTGGTAAAAATTTCAGACCAAAATAACCAAGGAGTAAGGCGTAGTAAGTCCAAGACCGAGAGTGAACAAAACCGGTTTTCCGAAAACAAAACGTCCTGGCTTTTCTTCCCCGTATCTTCCTTTTGTGATTCGTTTATGGACGTGCCTCCTTGCCTGGGTGCAAACAACACACGAAAGTGCCTGTGTGAATTTTTTTCGGCGCAATACGGACCCATAATGAAATTGCATAAATTAGTCCCGAATTTCACAAGTTTCTGTAGAGGATAGCCTTTGTTTTGCACAAAATTTCTGAAAAATTCTCCCGGAATAGGTTTTTCCTGATATTCCACCCAAGAATCTCCACTGAATTTGGGACAAAACGCGACAAACTTCAGGTCAAACGGATGAGTATTCACCCACGAAAAAAATCAAACAGTTTCACACACAAATGAACCTTCCTCTAAGCCATGGCAGTGACGAGTAAAAAATTTATAGCCTATCCTGTGGGATGAATCTGGGGCTCAAACTTCAGCCAAAACTCAATAGACAGAGTGACGAATGCCTGGTAAAAATTTCAGACAAAAATAACCAAGGAGTAAGGCATAGTAAGTCCCAGACCGAGAGTGAACAAAACCGGTTTTCCGAAAACAAAACGTCCTGGCTTTTCTTCCCCGTATCTTCCTTTTGTGATTCGTTTATGGACGTGACCCTTGCCTGGGTGCAAACAACACACCAAAGTGCCTGTGTGAATTTTTTTCAGCACAATACGGACCTAGAATGAAATTGCAGAAATTAGGCCCGAATTGCACAGGTTTCGGTAGAGGATAGCCTTGGTTTTGCACAAAATTTCTGAAAAATTCTCCCGGAATAGTTTTTTCCTGATATTCCGCCCAAGAATCTCCACTGAATTTGGGACAAAATACGACAAACTTGAGGTCAAACGGATGAGTATTCACCCACGAAAAAAATCAAACAGTTTCACACACTAACGAACCTTCCTCTAAGCCCTGGCAGTGACGAGTAAAAAAATTGTAGCCAATCCTGTGGGACAAATCTGGGGCTCAAACCTCAGCCAAAACTAAATAGACACAGTGACGAATGCCTGGTAAAAATTTCAGAACAAAATAACCAAGGAGTAAGGCGTAGTAAGTCCAAGACCGAGAGTGAACAAAACCGGTTTTCCGAAAACAAAACGTCCTGGCTTTTCTTCCCCGTATCTTCCTTTTGTGATTCGTTTATGGACGTGCCTCCTTGCCTGGGTGCAAACAACACACCAAAGTGCCTGAGTCAATTTTTTTAGCGCAATACAGACCCAGAATGAAATTGCAGAAATTAGGATCGAATTTCACAAGTTTCGGTAGAGGATAGCCTTGGTTTTGCACAAAATTTCTGAAAAATTCTTCCGGAATATTTTTTCCTGAAATTCAACCCAAGAATCTCCACTTAATTTGGGACAAAACGCGATAAACTTCAGGTCAAACGAATGAGTATTCACGCACAAAAAAAATCAAACAGTTTCACACACAAACGAACCTTCCTCTCAGTCCTGGCAGTGACGAGTAAAAAATTTATAGCCTATCCTGTGGGACGAATCTGGGGCTCAAACCTAAGCCAAAACTAAATAGACACAGTGACGAATGCCTGGGAAAAATTTCAGACCAAAATATCCAAGAAGTAACGCATAGTAAGTCCCAGACCGAGAGTGAACAAAACCGGTTTTCCGAAAACAAAACGCCCTGGCTTTTCTTCCCCGTATCTTCCTTTTGTGATTCGTTTATGGACGTGCCTCCTTGCCTGGGTGCAAACAACACACCAAAGTGCCTGTGTGAATTTTTTTCAGCGCAATACGGACCTAGAATGAAATTGCAGAAATTAGGCCCGAATTTCACAAGTTTCGGAAGCCTTGGTTTTGCAACAAATTTTTGAAAAATTCTCCCGGAATAGTTTTTTCCTGATATTCCACCCAAGAATCTCCACTAAATTTGGGACAAAACGCGACAAACTTCAGGTCAAACGGATGAGTATTCACCCACGAAAAAAATCAAACAGTTTCACACACAAACGAACCTTCCTCTAAGCCCTGGCAGTGACGAGTAAAAAATTTATAGCCTATCCTGTGGGATGAATCTGGGGCTCAAACCTCAGCCAAAACTAAATAGACACAGTGACGAATGCCTGGTAAAAATTTCAGACCAAAATATCCATGAAGTAACGCGTAGTAAGTCCCAGACCGAGAGTGAACAAAACCGGTTTTTCGAAAACAAAACATCCTAGCTTTTCTTCCCTGTATCTTCCTTTTGTGATTCGTTTATGGACGTGCCTCCTTGCCTGGGTGCAAACAATACACCACAGTGCGTGTGTGAATTTTTTTCAACGCAATACGGACCCAGAATGAAATTGCAGAAATTAAACCCGAATTTCACAAGTTTCGGTAGCCTTGGTTTTGCACAAAATTTCTGAAAAATTCTCCCGGAATAGTTTTTTCCTGATATTCCACCCAAGAATCTCCACTAAATTTGGGACAAAACGCGACAAACTTCAGGTCAAACGGATGAGTATTCACCCACGAAAAAAATCAAACAGTTTCACACACAAACGAACCTTCCTCTCAGCCCTGGCAGTGACGAGTAAAAAATTTATAGCCTATCCTGTGGGACGAATCTGGGGCTCAAACCTCAGCCAAAACTAAATAGACACAGTGACGAATGCCTGGTAAAAATTTCAGACCAAAATAACCAAGGAGTAACGCGTAGTAAGTCCCAGACCGAGAGTGAACAAAACCGGTTTTCCGAAAACAAAACGTCCTGGCTTTTCTTCCCCGTATCTCCCTTTTGTGATTCGTTTATGGACGTGCCTCCTTGCCTGGGTGCAAACAACACACCAAAGTGCCTGTGTGAATTTTTTTCAGCGCAATACGGACCCAGAATGAAATTGCAGAAATTAGGCCCGAATTTCACAAGTTTCGGTAGAGGATAGCCTTGGTTTTGCACAAAATTTCTGAAAAATTCTCCCTGAATAGTTTTTTCCTGAAATTCCACCCAAGAATCTCCACTGAATTTGGGACAAAACGCGACAAACTTCAGGTCAAACTGATGAGTATTCACCCACGAAAAAAATCAAACAGTTTCACACACAAACGAACCTTCCTCTCAGCCCTGGCAGTAACAAGTAAAAAATTTATAGCCAATCCTGTGGGACGAATCTGGGGCTCAAACCTCAGCCAAAACTCAATAGACACAGTTACGAATGCCTGGTAAAAATTTCGGACCAAAATAACCAAGGAGTAAGGCGTAGTAAGTCCCAGACCGAGAGTGAACAAAACCGGTTTTCCGAAAACAAAACGTCCTGGCTTTTCTTCCCCGTATCTTCCTTTTGTGATTCGTTTATGGACGTGCCTCCTTGCCTGGGTGCAAACAACACACCAAAGTGCCTGTGTGAATTTTTTTCAGCGCAATACGGACCCAGAATGAAATTGCAGAAATTAGGACCGAATTTCACAAGTTTCGGTAGAGGATAGCCTTGGTTTTCCACAAAATTTCTCAAAAATTCTCCCTGAATAGTTTTTTCCTGAAATTCAACCCAAGAATCTCCACTGAATTTGGGACAAAACGAGACAAACTTCAGGTCAAACGGAAGAGTATTCACCCACGAAAAAAATCAAACAGTTTCACACACAAACGAACCTTCCTCTCAGCCCTGGCAGTGACGAGTAAAAAATTTATAGCCAATCCTGTGGGACGAATCTGGGGCTCAAACCTCAGCCAAAACTCAATAGACAGAGTGACGAATGCCTGGTAAAAATTTCAGACAAAAATAACCAAGGAGTAAGGCGTAGTAAGTCCCAGACCGAGAGTGAACAAAACAGGTTTTCCGAAAACAAAACGTCCTGGCTTTTCTTCCCCGTATCTTCCTTTGGTGATTCGTTTATGGACGTGCCTCCTTGCCTGGGTGCAAACAACACACCATAGTGCCTGTGTGAATTCTTTTCAGCGCAATACGGACCCAGAATGAAATTGCAGAAATTAGGACCGAATTTCACAAGTTTCGGTAGAGGATAGCCTTGGTTTTGCACAAAATTTCTGAAAAATTATCCCGAAATATTTTTTTCCTGAAATTCCACCCAAGAATCTCCACTGAATTTGGGACAAAACGAGACAAACTTCAGGTCAAACGGATGAGTATTCACCCACGAAAAAAATCAAACAGTTTCACACACAAACGAACCTTCCTCTCAGCCCTGGCAGTGACGAGTAAAAAATTTATAGCCTATCCTGTGGGACGAATCTGGGGCTCAAACCTCAGCCAAAACTAAATAGACACAGTGACGAATGCCTGGTAAAAATTTCAGACCAAAATAACCAAGGAGTAACGCGTAGTAAGTCCCAGACCGAGAGTGAACAAAACCGGTTTTCCGAAAACAAAACGTCCTGGCTTTTCTTCCCTGTATCTTCCTTTTGTGATTCGTTTATGGACGTGCCTCCTTGCCTGGGTGCAAACAACACACCAAAGTGCCTGTGTGAATTTTTTTCAGCGCAATACGGACCCAGAATGAAATTGCAGAAATTAGGACCGAATTTCACAAGTTTCGGTAGAGGATAGCCTTGGTTTTCCACAAAATTTCTCAAAAATTCTCCCTGAATAGTTTTTTCCTGAAATTCAACCCAAGAATCTCCACTGAATTTGGGACAAAACGAGACAAACTTCAGGTCAAACGGAAGAGTATTCACCCACGAAAAAAATCAAACAGTTTCACACACAAACGAACCTTCCTCTCAGCCCTGGCAGTGACGAGTAAAAAATTTATAGCCAATCCTGTGGGACGAATCTGGGGCTCAAACCTCAGCCAAAACTCAATAGACAGAGTGACGAATGCCTGGTAAAAATTTCAGACAAAAATAACCAAGGAGTAAGGCGTAGTAAGTCCCAGACCGAGAGTGAACAAAACAGGTTTTCCGAAAACAAAACGTCCTGGCTTTTCTTCCCCGTATCTTCCTTTGGTGATTCGTTTATGGACGTGCCTCCTTGCCTGGGTGCAAACAACACACCATAGTGCCTGTGTGAATTCTTTTCAGCACAATACGGACCCAGAATGAAATTGCAGAAATTAGGACCGAATTTCACAAGTTTCGGTAGAGGATAGCCTTGGTTTTGCACAAAATTTCTGAAAAATTATCCCGAAATATTTTTTTCCTGAAATTCCACCCAAGAATCTCCACTGAATTTGGGACAAAACGAGACAAACTTCAGGTCAAACGGATGAGTATTCACCCACGAAAAAAATCAAACAGTTTCACACACAAACGAACCTTCCTCTCAGCCCTGGCAGTAACAAGTCAAAAATTTATAGCAAATCCTGTGGGACGAATCTGGGGCTCAAACCTCAGCCAAAACTCAATAGACACAGTTACGAATGCCTGGTAAAAATTTCAGACCAAAATAACCAAGGAGTAAGGCGTAGTAAGTCCCAGACCGAGAGTGAACAAAACCGGTTTTCCGAAAACAAAAAGTCCTGGCTTTTCTTCCCCGTATCTTCCTTTTGTGATTCGTTTATGGACGTGCCTCCTTGCCTGGGTGCAAACAACACACCAAAGTGCCTGTGTGAATTTTTTTCAGCGCAATACGGACCCAGAATGAAATTGTAGAAATTAGGACCGAATTTCACAAGTTTCGGTAGAGGATAGCCTTGGTTTTGCACAAAATTTCTCAAAAATTCTCCCTGAATAGTTTTTTCCTGAAATTCCACCCAAGAATCTCCACTGAATTTGGGACAAAACGCGACAAACTTCAGGTCAAACGGATGAGTATTCACCCACGAAAAAAATCAAACAGTTTCACACACAAACGAACCTTCCTCTCAGCCCTGGCAGTGACGAGTAAAAAATTTATAGCCAATCCTGTGGGACGAATCTGGGGCTCAAACCTCAGCCAAAACTCAATAGACAGAGTGACGAATGCCTGGTAAAAATTTCAGACAAAAATAACCAAGGAGTAAGGCATAGTAAGTCCCAGACCGAGAGTGAACAAAACCGGTTTTCCGAAAAAAAACGTCCTGGCTTTTCTTCCCCGTATCTTCCTTTTGTGATTCGTTTATGGACGTGCCTCCTTGCCTGGGTGCAAACAACACACCATAGTACCTGTGTGAAATCTTTTCAGCGCAATACGGACCCAGAATGAAATTGCAGAAATTAGGACCGAATTTCACAAGTTTCGGTAGAGGATAGCCTTGGTTTTGCACAAAATTTCTGAAAAATTATCCCGGAATATTTTTTTCCTGAAATTCCACCCAAGAATCTCCACTGAGTTTGGGACAAAACGCGACATACTTCAGGTCAAACATATTTGTATTCACCCACGAAAAAAATCAAACAGTTTCACACACAAACGAACTTTCCTCTCAGCCCTGGCAGTGACGAGTAAAAAATTTCTAGCCTATCCTGTGGGACGAATCTGGGGCTCAAACCTCAGCCAAAACTCAATAGACATAGTGACGAATGCCTGGTAAAAATTTCAGACCAAAATAACCAAGGAGTAACGCGTAGTAAGTCCCAGACCGAGAGTGAACAAAACCGGTTTTCCGAAAACAAAACCTCCTGGCTTTTCTTCCCCGTATCTTCCTTTTGTGATTCGTTTATGGACGTGCCTCCTTGCCTGGGTGCAAACAACACACCAAAGTGCCTGTGTGAATTTTTTTCGGCGCAATACGGACCCAGAATGAAATTGCAGAAATTAGGCCCGAATTTCACAAGTTTCGGTAGCCTTGGTTTTGCACAAAATTTCTGAAAAATTCTCCCGGTATAGTTTTTTCCTGAAATTCCACCCAAGAATCTCCACTGAATTTGGGACAAAACGCGACAAACTCCAAGTCAAACGGATGAGTATTCACCCACGAAAAAAATCAAATAGTTTCATACACAAACGAAGCTTCCTCTCAGCCCTGGCAGTGACGAGTAAAAAATTTATTGCCAATCCTGTGGGACGAATCTGGGGCTCAAACCTCAGCCAAAACTCAATAGACACAGTGACGAATGCCTGGTAAAAATTTCACACCAAAATAGCCAAGGAGTAAGGCGTAGTAAGTCCCAGACCGAGAGTGAACTAAACCGGTTTTCCGAAAACAAAACGTCCTGGCTTTTCTTCCCCGTATCTTCCTTTTGTGATTCGTTTATGGACATGCCTCCTTGCCTGGGTGAAACAACACACCAAAGTGCCTGTGTGAATTTTTTTCAGCGCAATACGGACCCAGAATGAAATTGCAGAAATTAGGCCCGAAGTTCACAAGTTTCGGTAGCCTTGGTTTTGCACAAAATTTCTGAAAAATTCTCCCGGAATAGTTTTTTCCTGAAATTCCACCCAAGAATCTCCACTGAATTTGGGACAAAACGCGACAAATTTCAGGTCAAACGGATGAGTATTCGCCCACGAAAAAAATCAAACAGTTTCACACACAAACGAAATTTCCTTTCAGCCCTGGCAGTGATCAATAAAAAATTTATTGCCAATCTTGTGGGGCGAATCAAGGCCTCAAAACTCAGCCAAAACTCTATAGACACCGTGACAAACGTCTGGTAAAAATTTCAGACCAAAACACTCAAGAAGTAAGGTGTAGTAAGTCCCAGACCGAGAGTGAACAAAACTGGTTTTTCGAAAACAAAACGTCCTGGATTTTCTTCCCTGTATCTCCTTTTTGTGATTCTTTTATGGACGTGCCTCCTTACCTGGGTGCAAACAACATATGGAAGTACTTGTGTGAACCTTTTCAGCGCAATACGGACCCAAAATAAAAATTGTCGAAAGTAGGGCGAAATTTCACAATTTTCGGTAGAGGATAGCCTTGGTTTGCACAAAATTTCTGAAAAAGTTTCCCGAAATAGTTTTTTCCTGAAATTCCACGTAAGAATCTCAACTGAATTTGGGACAAAACGCGACAAATTTTTCGATCAAACGGATGAATATTCGCCCACGAAAAAAATCAAACAGTTTCGCACACAAAGGAACATTCTTTTCAGCCCTGGCAGTGATCAATAAACAATTTATTGCCAATCTTGTGGGACGAATCTGGGCCTCAAACCTCAGCCAAAACTCAATAGACACCGTGACGAACGTCTGGTAAAAATTTCAGACCAAAACACCCAAGGAGTAAGGCGTAGTAAGTCCCAGACCGTGAGTGAACAAAACTCGTTTTCCGAAAGCAAAACGTCCTGGATTTTCTTCCCCGTATCTCCTTTTTGTGATTCTTTTATGGACGTGCCTCCTTACCTGGGTGCAAACAACATATGGAAGTACTTGTGTGAACCTTTTCAGCGCAATACGGACCCAGAATAAAAATTGTCGAAAGTAGGGCGAAATTTCACAAGTTTCGGTAGAGGATAGCCTTGGTTTGCACAAAATTTCCGAAAAATTCTTCCAAAATAGTTTTTTCCTGAAATTTCACGTAAGAATCTCCACTGAATTTGGGACAAAACGCGACATATTTCAGGTCAAACGGATGAGTATTCGCCCACGAAAAAGATCAAACAGTTTCGCACAGAAACGAACCTTCCTTTCAGCCTTGGCAGTGATCAATAAAAAATGTATTGCCAATCTTGTGGGACGGATCTGTGCCTCAAACCTCAGCCAAAAGTCAATAGACACAGTGACGAACGTCTGGTAAAAATTTCAGGCGAAAACACCCAAGGAGTAAGGCGTAGTAAGTCCCAGACCGAGAGTGAACAAAACTAGTTTTTCGAAAACAAAACGTCTTGGATTTTCTTCCCCATATCTCCATTTTGTGATTCTTTTATGGACGTGCCTCCTTACTTGGGTGCAAACAACATATGGAAGTACTTGTGTGAACCTTTTCAGCGCAATACGGACCCAAAATAAAAATTGCCGAAAGTATGGCGAAATTTCACAAGTTTCGGTAGAGGATACCTATATATAAAGGGGATTCCCCTCTTAACTGCTCTTAATTTTTTTTTCCTATTTTATCCTTATATTAATATTTAATTTTATTATTTTATTATGATCATTGTGTCATTTCATATTCCCCTCTTAACTGCTCTTAATTTTTTTTTCCATTTTATCCTTTCTTAATAATTTATTGTATTAATTTATTTTGGTTATTTGGACATTTTATAATTTTTAAAATTAATAAAATAATTTTAAAATTTATTTTATTTGTTATTATTTAACTGGAGAGTGAAGAGAGTGAAGAGAGTGAAGAGAGTGAAGAGAGTGGAGAGAGTGGAGAGAGTGGAGAGAGTTGAGAGATTGATTAATTACTTTTCTGTTTTAAAGATCTTCTTCTCTATTAAATAAAAAATTAAAGATATTTGTAATATTTTGTGGACCACTTTAGCGGGAGAGTGGAGATTTGTTAAGTTACTTTTTTTTATTTAAACTGATATTCTCTTTTATTAAAATTGTAGAATTTTAAAATTGATTTAAGAAACGGATTTTATGATTCTCCACTACACATAACCCACGTATCCTACTTCCCACTTTCTCTCTCATATATAGGTACCTACTCCCCACTTTCTCTCTTCACTACACCTAACACATTCTTTTTTTACCATACTTCTCACTTTCTTTTCTCTTTCCTTTTCACTTTCATGTAAATAAATAAATTCATTCATTCTCTTTGCCATATGCAACTTTTAATTACCGCTCTCCACTATTTTATTAACCTACTCTTTAACGGTATACTCTTTAACTTCTCATTTTAATGTTATTAAGAGAAATTGTTTTTGAAGAATAAAAGAATACTAAAGAAAGAGAAATAAAAAATGCGGATACACACTACTATTTAATTATATACTCTTTAACTTCTCATTTTAAATTGTTTTTGAAAAATAAAAAAATACTAAAGAAACAAAAATAAAAAATGCGGATACACAGACACGTCAGTGCCTGTGTTCTCGCTAATATATATAAAAAAGATCTTATTTCTTTCTCTCTCTTATTCTATCTAATTTGTTTCTACTATCGTAATTGTAATCTATTCCTATATATAAATGTGATTCCCCACTTTAACTGCTCTAAATTGTTTTCCTACTTTATCCTTGCTTAATATTTCGTTTTATCAATTTATTTTGGTTATTTGGACATTTTGGATTCTCCACTTTAACTACTCTAAATTGTTTTCCTATTTTATCCTTACTTAATATTTTGTTTTATCAATTTATTTTGGTTATTTAGACATTTTATAATTTTAGAATTTAATAAAACAGTTTTTTAATTTTTTAATTTTATTTTATTTGTTCTCACTACTTAACTGACAGGAAAGTGGAGAGATTGGTACGTTAATTTATTTTTGTTCTCACTTAACTCGCAGGAGAGTGGAGAAATAGGTTACTTTTCTGTTTTAAACTAATATTCTTCTTTATTAAATAAGAATTTTTTAATTTTAAAATTTTATTTTATTTGTTCTCATGGGCAGGTGAGTGGAGAAATTGGTTACTTTACATTTTAAAATTTAATTTTATTTGTTCTCACTTAATGGGCAGGAGAGGGGAGAGATTGATACGTTTTATTAGAAAAGAGTGGGGAGAGAGGGGTGAAATGTGGGTTTATGCACGGTTACTTTTTTTAGGCAAAAAAAAATATATATAAGAAAACTATGAGAGAGGAAGAATAAGAAACATCTTAAAAACTATTGACTGATGCTATTTGATAAGTGCGCGCAAATTCAATTTTGGTATTCTTTCAACAAATTCAATTTTGGTGTGTTTTCTTTCATATTTCTCAAGCACAAGAGGAAGAAGAAGATAGAGAAGAAGAAATCGAGAAGTTCCAAGCTGTGATACTCAGCGTGAGCAAACGCCTTCATTGTTGACCCTTCCAACATCTAAATGCAAGCGCACACAGTCTTCCTTGGCTGCCACTATGCCTCCCGCCTCCTCAAAATTCTAATTTTGAGATCCTGAAATAGTGTATTACTGTTCCTCTTCACATTTCATCACAGTCACTTCACCATGTATTTCGTCTCCTCAATGCTTCAAAAACTCTAATTTTTAGATTCTGAAATGTGTATTGCTAATTTTCTTCATATTTCATCTCTTTTATTTATCTTATTTTGCTTTTCCTATTTCTTTAATGTATACATTTTATTTTATTTTTTCCAATAAAGATGTTTAGTTTATTTTATAAATTAATAACTTCAATTTCTTTACTCATTAAGAATCACATTATTAAAATAATATTACATTTGATTTATTGTGATAAAAAATATAATTATTTAATTATTTTAAACATATTTAATTAAATATATATGTATATATATATTATATATATATATATTATATTATATATATATATACCTATATATAATGGGGATTCCCCTCATAACTGTTTTTGATATAGATAACTGTTTTTTATATCTATAAAAAACTTAATTTTATTTTTAGTTATTTTGTAAATATTAAAACAGTTATCAGAATGGAGTTTTTAAACGTAAAACTGTTTTGAATTTAGCTTTTTGAAATATATCTTTATTTCTTCAGAGTTTCTTTTCAATTTGAATTTACTCTTTCTCATTTTATCTCTTTTGTTCATATCACTTCCATTAGATAAAAAGATTCATTCTTCAAGATAAGAGTAAGAAGAAGAACACAACACATTCCACATTAGTTTCGATAAGTGAGTTTTCTTTTCTTGGTTGTTTAATTGTTAATGTTACTCAATTTTATCATTTTTATTTTTTTTACTCTACTTTTCATTTTTGTACACCGAAGGCGGAAATACTGCACAAGTACAGAGTTATCTTGACACCATTATTGATGTGAGACGGGGAGGATGAATGCGTTCTGAATATGAAATTCTTAAGGTTTGTTATGGAGTTTCTCATCTTATTCTTCTTCTTTTTTTTTCTTTTCATTATTATATTTCTCTTTTTTAGTTTTATGTTACTAACAACAAATCAAAATTAGTGATGCACAAGAATGATGACTTAATTTCTTTAGGGTACAAAGTTAAATTTTTGACATCATTGTTGATGTGGGCATGAGGAGGATGAATGCGTTCTGAACATTCTTGCGGTGCAGGGAAGAGGAAAAAGATTGGAAAATAAATATTTTTTTAAGGTTTGTTACCGAGTTTCTTATCTTATTATTATTATTTTCTTTTCATTATTATATTTCTCTTTTTTAGTTTTATGTTAGTAACAACAAATCAAAATTGGTTATGTTTATTGTGTTATAAATTTAAATTTGTTTAATATATTTTTTACTGCAACTTAATTATTAAAATAGTAGGTTGAAACTCATAAATGATATTTACTTAGTAATATTTAAAAGATATGAATACAAATAATAATATACAATATAGTAATAATAAAAAAATGCGGATACACAGGCGCTTTAGCGCCTGTGTTTCCGCTAGTATATATAAAGGGGATTCTCCTCTTTAACAACTCTTAACTTTTGCCTTATTTTATCTTTATATAAATAATTCATTATATTATGGACATTGTTGTCATTTCTTATTTAAATTGAAATAGAGGTTGGAGACGGTTTTGAATTGAAAAAGTGGTTACTTTTCAAACAGTTGCATAGAAAGAAGAATGTCTCTTCAAATTTGAGAGAAAGAAAAGTATTAGTGGAAATACTGGAGAAGACGAACGATTTTGAATCGTAAAAGTGGTTAATGTGTGTGACATTTTTAGGAAATAAAATTTGTAAAAAATAAAATACTTAGAATGATATTGGTTAAGCCAATTCACACAAAGTATAATAATTTTACATAATAATGATAATGTCAATTTTTATTTATAATATACTATAAATTTATATTGTTAAGATAAATGTGCAAATAATAATATTATTTATTCAAATTTTAATATTAAACATAAATATATATAAATAAATAAATAAAAAATGCGTCCTTATTTGTTTTGTATTATCATAATATATATAAAGATTTTATTTCTTATGTCATAAAGATATTATTTCCGTTTGAAGAAAGTGTCAGATAAGATTCTTTGTGACAGGTGGCGGTTTGAGGAAGAAGAAGAGTGACGTGGCAACTCCTATAAAAATCGTAGCAGCGCCAAAATTTCCATTGTGGATTTAACTCTCTATCCTAAGAAGAAACTCTTGGCTTTTCACTTCTACTTTTGGTTCTTTCCCTCTCTCGCGCGTTACAAGGTTGCTTCATTTCTCCACCATTGTCGTTTTCTTTTTCGATTTTCGAATTTTTTAGGGTTTTTCTTGTTTCTAAAGATTTGTTACACTCCTCCATTGACGAGGGAAGGGTTTTGTGTTTAAACCCTGAGTGGTTATGATTGCTTTATGTATACGTTATCATTAACAATTACTCACACCTTTGATTTTGTTTTCTTGGTTGTTTTGGTAGTGTGTGTGGAAAGTGAGACTTTGAGATGAAGAGGGGTAGGTCGCATTCAGATGATGAAGATGAGTGTGAGTCTGAGGTTCAGTTAATCTCTGTGTCAAATTACCATCTTGTTGACGATGAGGACAATCCTGTGTCTTTTGCTGTGTTGCCAATTCAATGGGATGATTCTGAGAACTGTGGTGGTTGCGAAGAGAAGGTGTTTCTGGACGGGGATGCCGATAGCGGGCTGTTGAAGATTTTCATGCAAGTGACGGCGTGGAGATTTGATCTTTCCAAAGCGAGACCCGAGGTGTTCTTGCTGGCAAAGGATGGAAGGTGGATCAAGATTGAGAAGCCTAGGAAGGGTTTTCAAGAAAACGTAAGGACTGTTTTGATCACCCTTCATTTCCTCCATAGTGTGAAGGGAGGACATCAAATGTCTGTGGGATCTCTCTGGCAAGACTTGAGCAAGGATAGGGAGTTGAGGTATTTTTTTTCTTTCTTCCGAACGTTCTTATTCTGATAATGATGTATGTGAAACTGCATTTCATGATTCTTTTTTCTGAAAATTTATTTGGTAATGTTATATGGTATGTTATTTTTTCAGATGGGTTAATTTATTTTAAGAATCTGTATATGTCCTCTTGTGTATCTTTCTTACTGCATATCTATTGTTAAGGATTATTGGAATAATGATTATGCATAATAATACTCTATACTGAAATTTCATAAAATACCAACACAATGGTTCTATTTACAAAAGGTATCAAGTACTTGATCTGTAGAAAATCTAGTATAAGCCAAATCCGCCAAGATATTGTGAGCCATAATCATAATAAAAGAATGGTGGTAATGTTATATGGTATGCTATTTTTTTCATTGGGTTAGTTTATTTTAATTGGTATACTTTAATCTATTTTAAGTGGTGGTAATTTATTTTCATTGGTATACTTATCTGTCCTCCTTTATATTTGTCTCACTGCTTGTCTTTCGTTAAGAATTATTGGAATAGAGACTGCATAATAATACTTTATATTGATACGGTGTGTAAAATTAGAATAAAATACCAACACAATGGTTCTATTTACCAAGTAATCAAATACTTGATTGCGGGCTGTAGAAAATTCAGTATAAGCCAAATCCTGCCAAGATATAATGAGCCATAGTCATAATAAAAAGGAAACAAACAAAAAAAAGTAATAAAATCAGTAACCATCTCCTAAGATGACTAATTGATTCTACAATATATTCTAAAGATAGTGTAAGGAACCTGAAGTACTATGTATTCTGATAAATTTCTTACAGTAAATTAGATGAAGTTTTCATTTGCTTCCCTACTGTAGAATAGTTTTTGAGTTTTTGTTCATAATTTAACATTATTTAATATTAATTGCAGTTGTGATGGCGTGTGCATGAGATCATTTCATGCTACAAAGGAGGCTGGTAGAGAAAATAGTTGTTCTTCTCTTGGTTTTACCCAGAAGGAAGTTGATGTATGTTGGGGATCTATTGTTTTCCATTTATATTTTACTTCTCCTTTTCCACTTCATATAATTTGGAAGAAATTTGTTGACTGTGGCCATGGCAAAATTATGCAGGAGATCCAGAACTTTTATTGTAAGAATTGTGAATGTCATCAGCACCAATGTTTTGCATGTGCCAAGCTGGGGTCTTCTGATAAAGTTATCGGTGCTAAGGTATAGCTATGGAAAAAGCTTCTCTTCTTGCTTACATCATTTAATTATTTTCCTTTGGCAGAATGACGTGCCTCCTTGTCATTGTTAGTCAACTACTTTATATTGACTTTTTTAGCCATTGTAGTAGAATTGAGATCCAAATTCAAAATCAAGCATGCCCTTTGAATCTTACATTTCCCTCCTTTTTTCTTCAACAAATAAAGCAACTTTTTTGTATTACCCAACCCCAAAAGTAATCTTATTAAGGGATGCTAACAGGTCTGTCATTTCCTCACAATGTTGACAATTTATGAAAACTAACCTTGACATGAATAGTATTTTATCTATTCCTCTTCTCACACCATGCATTCATGTGAATTTCATAGTCAAACACTTCTCCTGCTTCAATATGTGTTCTATCTTGCACTAATTATGATTGATTTATTAAAACACCAACAAACCTTGGAAACAAAGGGTTGTTCTGGAGCTTCCTGTTATACAAGGAACTAAGTTTTTGGTAATTCTCCTTTCATGTTTTTAAATGTGCTTCTGGAACTGTGACCGTTTTTATCATCCACATTGTGTTGCAAAATTACTTCCCGATGTAGTCAAGCATGTCACAAAGGAATTTGAGAGAAATATTGCTGATGGGAATCCTTTTAGCTTTGGTTTCCACAAAATTTCCGAAAAATTTTCCCGAAATAGTTTTTTTCCTGAAATTCCACGTAAGAATCTCCACTGAATTTGGGACAAAACGCGACAAATTTCAGGTCAAACGGATGAGTATTCGCCCACGAAAAAAAATCAAACAGTTTCGCACACAAAGGAACATTCCTTTCAGCCCTGGCAGTGATCAATAAAAAATTTATTGTCAATCTTGTGGGACGAATCTGGGTCTCAAACCTCAGCCAAAACTCAATAGACACAGTGACGAACGCCTGGTAAAAATTTCAGACCAAAACACCCAAGGAGTAAGGCGTAGTAAGTCCCAGACCGAGAGTGAACAAAACTGGTTTTTCGAAAACAAAACGTCTTGGATTTTCTTCCCCGTATCTCCTTTTTGTGATTTTTTTATGAGCGTGCCTCCTTACCTGGGTGCAAACAACATATGGAAGTACTTGTGTGAACCTTTTCAGCGCAATACGGACCTAGAATAAAAATTGCCAAAAGTAGGGCGAAATTTCACAAGTTTCGGTAGAGGATAGCCTTGGTTTTGCACAAAATTTCTGAAAAATTCTCCCGGAATAGTTTTTTCCTGAAATTCCACCCAAGAATCTCCACTGAATTTGGGACAAAACGCGACATATTTCAGGTCAAATAGATGAGTATTCGCTCACGAAAAAAATCAAACAGTTTCGCACACAAACGAACCTTCCTTTCAACCCTGGCAGTGATCAATAAAAAATTTATTGCAAATCTTGTGGGATGAATCTGGCCTTCAAACCTCAGCCAAAACTCAATAGACACAGTGACGAACGTCTGGTAAAAATTTCAGACCAAAACACCCAAGGAGTAACACGTAGTAAGTGTCAGACCGAGAGTGAACAAAACTGGTTTTTCGAAAACAAAACGTCCTGGATTTTCTTGCCCGCATTTCCTTTTTGTGATTCTTTTATGGACGTGCCTCCTTACCTGGGTAAAAACAACATATGAAAGTACTTGTGTGAATCTTTTCAGCGCAATACTGACCCAGAATAAAAATTGTCGAAAGTAGGGAAAAATTTCACAAGTTTCGGTAGAGGATAGCCTTGGTTTGCACAATATTGCCAAAAAATTCTCTTGAAATAGTTTTTTCCTGAAATTCCAGGTAAAAATCTCCACTGAATTTGGGACAAAACGCGACATATTTCACGTCAAACGGATGAGTATTCGCCCACGAAAAAATCAAACAGTTTCGCACACAAAGGAACATTCCTTTCAGCTCTGGCAGTGATCAATAAAAAATGTATTGCCAATCTTGTGGGACGAATCTGGGCGTCAAACCTCGGCCAAAACTCAATAGACACAGTGACGAACGTCTGGTAAAAATTTCAGACCAAACCACCCCAGGACTAAGGCGTAGTAAGTCCTAGACCGAGAGTGAACAAAATTGGATTTCCGAAAACAAAACGTCCTGGATTTTCTTCCCCGTATCTTCTTTTTGTGATTCTTTTATGGACGTGCCTCCTTACCTGGGTGCAAACAACATATGGAAGTACTTGTGTGAACCTTTTCAGCGTAATACGGACCCAAAATAAAATTTGTCCGAAAGTAGGGCGAAATTTCACAAGTTTTTGTAGAGGATAGCTTTGGTTTTGCACAAAATTTCCGAAAAATTCTCCCAAAATTTTTTTTTCCTGAAATTCCACGTAAGAATCTCCACTGAATTTGGGAAAAAACGCGACAAAGTTCAGGTCAAACGGATGAGTATTCGCCCACGAAAAAAATCAAACAATTTTGCACACAAACGAACCTTCCTTTCAGCTCTGGCAGTGATCTATAAAAAATTTATTGTCAATCTTGTGGGACGAATCTGGGCTTCAAACCTCATCCAAAACTCAATAGACACAGTGACGAACGTCTGGTAAAAATTTCAGACCAAAACACCTAAGGATTAAGGCGTAGTATGTCCCAGACCGAGAGAGAACAAAAATGGTTTTTCGAAAACAAAACGTCCTGGAATTTCTTCCCCGTATCTCCTTTTTGTGATTCTTTTTTGGACGTGCCTCCTTACCTATGTGCAAACAACATATGGAAGTACTTGTGTGAACCTTTTCAGCGGAATACAGACCCAGAATAAAAATTGCCGAAAGTAGGGCGAAATTTCACAAGTTTCGGTAGAGGATAGCCTTGGTTTTGCACAAAATTTCTGAAAAATTCTCCCTTTAATAGTTTTTTCCTGAAATTCCAGGTAAGAATCTCCATTGAATTTGGGAAAAAACGCGACAAATTTCAGGTCAAACGGATGAGTATTCGCCCACGAAAAAAATCAAACAGTTTTGCACACAAACGAACCTTCCTTTCAGCCCTGGCAGTGATCAATAAAAAATTTATTGCCAATCTTGTGGGACGAATCTGGGCCTCCAACGTCATCCAAAACTCAATAGACACAGTGACGAACGTCTGGTAAAAATTTCAGACCAAAACAGCCAAGGAGTAAGGCGTAGTAAGTCCAAGACCGAGAGTGAACAAAACGGGTTTTCCGAAAACAAAACGTCCTGGAATTTCCTCCCCGTATCTTCTTTTTGTGATTCTTTTATGGACGTGCCTCCTTACCTGGGTGCAAACAACATATGGAAGTACTTGTGTGAACCTTTTCAGCGTAATACGGACCCAGAATAAAAATTGTCCGAAAGTAGGGCGAAATTTCACAAGTTTTTGTAGAGGATAGCCTTGGTTTGCACAAAATTTCCGAAAAAATCTCCCAAAATATTTTTTTCCTGAAATTCCACGTAAGAATCTCCACTGAATTTAGGACAAAACGTGACAAACTTCAGGTGAAATGGATGAGTATTCACCCACGAAAAAAATCAAACAGTTTCACACACAAACAAACCTTCCTCTCAGCCCTGGCAGTGACGAATAAAAAATTTATTGCCAATCCTGTGGGACGAATCTGGGACTCAAACCTCAGTCAAAACTGAATAGACACAGTGACGAATGCCTGGTAAAAATTTCAGACCAAAATACCCAAGGAGTAAGGCGTAGTAAGTCCCAGACCGAGAGTGAACAAAACCGGTTTTCCGAAAAGAAAACATCATGGAATTTCTTCCCCGTATCTTCCTTTTGCGATTCGTTTATGGACGTGCCTCCTTTCCTGGGTGCAAACAACACACGAAAGTGCTGTGTGAATTTTTTTCAGCGCAATACGGACCCAGAATGAAATTGCAGAAATTAGGCCCGAATTTCACAAGTTTCGTTAGAGGATTGCCTTGGTTTTGCACAAAATTTCTGAAAAATTCTCCCGGAATAGTTTTTTCCTGAAATTCCAACCAAGAATCTCCACTGAATTTGGGACAAAACACGACAAACTTCAGGTCAAACGGATGAGTATTCACCCACGAAAAAAATCAAACAGTTTTGCACACAAACGAACCTTCCTCTCAACCCTGGCAGTGACGAATAAAAAATTTATTGCCAATCCTGTGGGACGAATCTGGGCTCAAACCTCAGCCAACACTCAATAGACAAAGTGACGAATGCCTGGTAAAAATTTCAGACCAAAATACCCAAGGAGTAAGGCGTAGTAAGTCCCAGACCGAGAGTGAACAAAACCGGTATTCCGAAAACAAAACGTCCTGGCTTTTCTTTCCCGTATCTTCCTTTTGTGATTCGTTTATGGACGTGCCTCCTTGCCTGGGTGCAAATAACACACTAAAGTGCCTGTGTGAATTTTTTTCAGCGCAATACGGACCCAGAATGAAATTGCAGAAATTAGGCCCGAATTGCACAAGTTTTGGTAGAGGATAGCCTTGGTTTTGCACAAAATTTCTGAAAAATTCTCCCGGAATAGTTTTTTCCTGAAATTCCACCCAAGAATCTCCACTGAATTTGGGACAAAACGCGACAAACTTCAGGTCAAACGGATGAGTAATCACCCGCGAAAAAAATCAAATAGTTTCACACACAAACGAACCTTCCGTTAAGCCCTGGCAGTGACGAATAAAAAATTTATTGCCAATACTGTGGGACGAATCTGGGGCTCAAACCTCAGCCCAACCTCAGCCAAAACTCAATAGACACAGTGACGAATGCCTGGTAAAAATTTCAGACCAAAATACCCAAGGAGTAAGGCGTAGTAAGTCCCAGACCGAGAGTGAACTAAACCGGTTTTCCGAAAATAAAACGTCCTGGCTTTTCTTCCCCGTATCTTCCTTTTGTGATTCGTTTATGGACGTGCCACCTTGCTTGGGTGCAAACAACACACCAAAGTGCCTGTGTGAATTTTTTTCAGCGCAATACGGACCCAGAATGAAATTGCAGAAATTAGGCCCAAATTGCACAAGTTTCAGTAGAGGTTAGTCTTGGTTTTGCACAAAATTTCTGAAAAATTCTCCCGGAATAGTTTTTTCCTGAAATTCCACCCAAGAATGTCCACTGAATTTGGGACAAAACGGGACAAACTTCAGGTCAAACGGATGAGTATTCACCCATGAAAAAAATCAAACAGTTTCACACATAAACGAACCTTCCTCTCAGCCCTGCCAGTGACGAATAAAAAATTTATTGTTAATCCTGAGGGACAAATCTGGGGCTCAAACCTCAGCCAAAACTCAATAGACACAGTGACGAATGCCTGGTAAAAATTTCAGACCAAAATACCCAAGGAGTAAGGCGTAGTAAGTCCCAGACCGAGAGTGAACAAAACCGGTTTTCCGAAAAGAAAACGTCCTGGCTTTTCTTCCCCGTATCTTCCTTTTGTGATTCGTTTATGGACGTGCCTCCTTGCCTGGGTGCAAACAACACACGAAAGTGCCTGTGTGAATTTTTTTCAGCGCAATACGGACCCAAAATAAAATTGCAGAAATTAGGCTCGAATTGCACAAGTTTCGGTAGAGGTTAAGCCTTGGTTTTGCACAAAATTTATGAAAAATTCTCCCGGAATAGTTTTTTCCTGAAATTCCACCCAAGAATGTCCACTGAATTTGAGACAAAACGCGAAAAACTTCAGGTCAAACGGATGAGTATTCACCCACGAAAAAAATCAAACAGTTTCACACACAAACGAACCTTCCTCTCAGCCCTGACAGTGACGAATAAAAAATTTATTGCTAATCCTGAGGGACAAATCTGGGGCTCAAACCTCAGCCAAAACTCAATAGACACAGTGACGAATGCCTGGTAAAAATTTCAGACCAAAATACCCAAGGAGTAAGGCGTAGTAAGTCCCAGACCGAGAGTGAACAAAACCGGTTTTCCGAAAACAAAACGTCCTGGATTTTCTTCCCCGTATCTTCCTTTTGCGATTCGTTTATGGACGTGCCTCCTTGCCTGGGTGCAAACAACACAAGAAAGTGCCTGTGTGAATTTTTTTCAGCGCAATACAGACCCAGAATTAAATTGCAGAAATTAGGCCCGAATTTCACAAGTTTCGTTAGAGGATTGCCTTGGTTTTGCACAAAATTTCTGAAAAATTCTCCCGGAATAGTTTTTTCCGGAAATTCCACCCAAGAATCTCCATTGAAAACGCAACAAACTTCAGGTCAAACGGATGAGTATTCACCCATGAAAAAAATCAAACAGTTTCACACACAAACGAACCTTCCTCTCAGCCCTGGGAGTGACGAATAAAAAATTTATTGCCAATCCTGTTGGACGAATCTGGGGCTCAAACCACAGCCAACACTCAATATTCACAGTGACGAATGCCTGGTAAAAATTTCAGACTAAAATACCCAAGGAGTAAGGCGTAGTAAGTACCAGACCGAGAGTGAACAAAACCGGTTTTCCGAAAAAAAAACGTCCTGGCTTTTCTTCCCCGTATCTTCCTTTTGTGATTCGTTTATGGACGTGCCTCCGTGCCTGGGTGCAAACAACACACGGAAGTGCCTGTTTGAATTTTTTTCAGCGCAATACGGACCCAGAATGAAATTGCAGAAATTAGGCCCGAATTTCACAAGTTTCGGTAGAGGATTGCCTTGGTTTTGCACAAAATTTCTGAAAAATTCTCCCGGAATAGTTTTTTCCTGAAATTCCACCCAAGAATCTCCACTGAGTTTGGGAAAAAACGCGACAAACTTCAGGTCAAACGAATGAGTATTCACCCATGAAAAAAATGAAATAGTTTCACACACAAACGAACCTTCCTCTCAACCCTGGCAGTGACGAATAAAAAATTTATTGCCAATCCTGTGGGACGAATCTGGGGCTCAAACCTCAGCCAACACTGAATAGACACAGTGACGAATGCCTGGTAAAAATTTCAGACCAAAATACCCAAGGAGTAAGGCGTAGTAAGTCCCAGACCGAGAGTGAACAAAACCGATTTTCCGAAAACAAAACGTCCTGGCTTTTCTTCCCCGTATCTTCCTTTTGTGATTCGTTTATGGACGTGCCTCCTTGCCTGGGTGCAAACAACACACCAAAGTGCCTGTGTGAATTTTTTTCAGCGCAATACAGACCCAGAATTAAATTGCAGAAATTAGGCCCGAATTTAACAAGTTTCGGTAGAGGATAGCCTTGGTTTTGCACAAAATTTCTGAAAAATTCTCCCGGAATAGTCTTTTCCTGAAATTCCACCCAAGAATCTCCACTGAATTTGGGTTAAAACGCGACAAACTTCAGGTCAAACGGATGAGTATTCACCCACGTAAAAAATCAAACAATTTCACACACAAACGAACCTTCCTCTCAGCCCTGGCAGTGACGAATAAAAATTTTATTGTTAATCCTGAGGGACAAATCTGGGGCTCAAACCTCAGCCAATACTCAATAGACACAGTGATGAATGCCTGGTAAAAATTTCAGACCAAAATACCCAAGGAGTAAGGCGTAGTAAGTCCCAGACCGAGATTGAACAAAACCGGTTTTCCGAAAACAAAACGTCCTGGCTTTTCTTCCCCGTATCTTCCTTTTGCGATTCGTTTATGGACGTGTCTCCTTGCCTGGGTGCAAACAACACACCAAAGTGCCTGTGTGAATTTTTACAGCGCAATACGGACCCAGAATGAAATTGCAGAAATTAGGCCCGAATTTCACAAGTTTCGTTAGAGGATTGCCTTGGTTTTGCACAAAATTTCTGAAAAATTCTCCCGGAATAGTTTTTTCCTGAAATTCCACCCAAGAATCTCCACTGAGTTTGGGAAAAAACGCAACAAACTTCAGGTCAAACGAATGAGTATTCACCCATGAAAAAAATCAAATAGTTTCACACACAAACGAACCTTCCTCTCAACCCTGGCAGTGACGAATAAAAAATTTATTGCCAATCCTGTGGGACGAATCTGGGGCTCAAACCTGAGCCAACACTCAATAGACACAGTGACGAATGCCTGGTAAAAATTTCAGACCAAAATACCCAAGGAGTAAGGCGTAGTAAGTCCCAGACCGAGAGTGAACAAAACCGATTTTCCGAAAACAAAACGTCCTGGCTTTTCTTCCCCGTATCTTCCTTTTGTGATTCGTTTATGGACGTGCCTCCTTGCCTGGGTACAAACAACACACCAAAGTGCCTGTGTGAATTTTTTTCAGCGCAATACAGACCCGGAATTAAATTGCAGAAATTAGGCCCGAATTTAACAAGTTTCGGTAGAGGATTGCCTTGGTTTTGCACAAAATTTCTGAAAAATTCTCCCGGAATAGTCTTTTCCTGAAATTCCACCCAAGAATCTCCACTGAATTTGGGACAAAACGCGACAAACTTCAGGTCAAACGGATGATTATTCACCCATGAAAAAAATGAAACAGTTTCACACACAAACGAACCTTCCTCTCAGCCCTTGTAGTGACGAATAAAAAATTTATTGCCAATCCTGTGGGACGAATCTGGGGCTCAAACCTCAGCCAACACTCAATAGACACAGTGACGCATGCCTGGTAAAAATTTCAGACCAAAATACCCAAGGAGTAAGGCGTAGTAAGTCCCAGACCGAGAGTGAACAAAACCGGTTTTCCGAAAACAAAACGTCCTGGCTTTTCTTCCCCGTAACTTCTTTTTGTGATTCGTTTATGGACGTGCCTCCTTGCCTGGGTGCAAACAACACACCAAAGTGCTTGTGTGAATTTTTTCAGCGCAATACGGACCTTGAATGAAATTGCATAAATTAGGCCCGAATTTCACAAGTTTCGGTAGAGGATAGCCTTGGTTTTGCACAAAATTTCTGAAAAATTCTCCCGGAATAGTTTTTTCCTGAAATTCCACCCAAGAATCTCCACTGAATTTGGGTTAAAACGCGACAAACTTCAGGTCAAACGGATGAGTATTCACCCACGAAAAAAATCAAACAATTTCACACACAAACGAACCTTCCTCTCAGCCCTGCCAGTGACGAATAAAAATTTTATTGTTAATCCTGAGGGACAAATCTGGGGCTCAAACCTCAGCCAATACTCAATAGACACAGTGATGAATGCCTGGTAAAAATTTCAGACCAAAATACCCAAGGAGTAAGGCGTAGTAAGTCCCAGACCGAGATTGAACAAAACCGGTTTTCCGATAACAAAACGTCCTGGCTTTTGTTCCCCGTATCTTCCTTTTGCGATTCGTTTATGGACGTGTCTCCTTGCCTGGGTGCAAACAACACACCAAAGTGCCTGTGCGAATTTTTTCAGCGCAATACGGACCCAGAATGAAATTGCAGAAATTAGCCCGAATTTCACAAGTTTCGGTAGAGGATTGCCTTGGTTATGCACAAAATTTCTGAAAAATTCTCTTGGAATAGTTTTTTCCTGAAATTCCACCAAGAATCTCCACTGAAAAGGCAACAAACTTCAGGTCAAACGGATGAGTATTCACCCATGAAAAAAATCAAACAGTTTCACACACAAACGAACCTTCCTCTCAGCTCTGGCAGTGACGAATAAAAAATTTATTGCCAATCCTGTGGGACGAATGTGGGGATCAAACCTCAGCCAACAATCAATAGACACAGTGACGAATGCCTGGTAAAAATTTCAGACCAAAATACCCAAGGAGTAAGGCGTAGTAAGTCCCAGACCGAGAGTGAACAAAACCGGTTTTCCGAAAACAAAACGTCCTGGATTTTCTTCCCCGTATCTTCCTTTTGCGATTCGTTTATGGACGTGCCTCCTTGCCTGGGTGCAAACAACACAAGAAAGTGCCTGTGTGAATTTTTTCAGCGCAATACGAACCCATAATGAAATTGCAGAAATTAGGCCCGAATTTCACAAGTTTCGGTAGAGGATTGCCTTGGTTTTGCACAAAATTTCTGAAAAATTCTCCCGGAATAGTTTTTTCCTGAAATTCCACCCAAGAATCTCCACTGAGTTTGGGAAAAAACGCAACAAACTTCAGGTCAAACGAATGAGTATTCACCCATGAAAAAAATCAAATAGTTTCACACACAAACGAACCTTCCTCTCAGCCCTGGCAGTGACGAATAAAAAATTTATTGCCAATCCTGTGGGACGAATGTGGGGATCAAACCTCAGCCAACAATCAATAGACACAGTGACGAATGCCTGGTAAAAATTTCAGACCAAAATACCCAAGGAGTAAGGCGTAGTAAGTCACAGACCGAGAGTGAACAAAACCGGTTTTCCGAAAACAAAACGTCCTTGCTTTTCTTCCCCGTATCTTCCTTTTGCGATTCGTTTATGGACGTGCCTCCTTGTTTGGGTGCAAACAACACACGAAAGTGCCTGTGTGAATTTTTCAGCGCAATACGGACCCAGAATGAAATTGCAGAAATTAGGCCCGAATTTCACAAGTTTCGGTAGAGGATAGCCTTGGTTTTGCACAAAATTTCTGAAAAATTCTCCCGGAATAGTTTTTTCCTGAAATTCCACCCAAGAATCTCCACTGAATTTGGGACAGAACGCGACAAATTTCAGGTCAAACGGATGAGTATTCACCCACGAAAAAAATCAAACAGTTTCACACACAAACGAAGCTTCCTCTCAGCTCTGGCAGTGACGAATAAAAAATTTATTGTTAATCCTGAGGGACAAATCTGGGACTCAAACCTCAGCCAAAACTCAATAGACACAGTGATGAATGCCTGGTAAAAATTTCAGACCAAAATACCTAAGGAGTAAGGCGTAGTAAGTCCCAGAACGAGAGTGAACAAAACCGATTTTCCGAATAAAAAACGTCCTGGCTTTTCCTCCCCGTATCTTCCTTTAAAGCGCAATACGGACCCAGAATAAAAATTGCCGAAAGTAGGGCGAAATTTCACAAGTTTCGGTAGAGGATAGCCTTGGTTTGCACAAAATTTCTGAAAAATTCTCCCCAAATAGTTTTTTCCAGAAATCCCACGTAAGAATCTCCACTGAATTTGGGACAAAATGCGACAAATTTTAGGTCAAAAGGATGAGTATTCGCCCACGAAAAAAATCAAACAGTTTTGCACACAAACGAACCTTCCTTTCAGCGCTGGCAGTGATGAATACAAAATTTATTGCCAATCTTGTGGGACGAATCTTGGCCTCAAACATCAGCCAAAACTCAATAGACACAGTGACGAACGTCTGGTAAAAATTTCAGAGCAAAACACCCAGGGAGTAAGGCGTAGTAAGTCCCAGACCGAGAGTGAACAAAACTGGTTTTCCGAAAACAAAATGTCCTGGATTTTCTTCCCCGTATCTCCTTTTTGTGATTCTTTTATGCACGTTTCTTTTATGGACGTGCCTCCTTACGTAGGTGCAAACAGAATATGGAAGTACTTCTGTGAACCTATTCAGCGCAATACGGACCCAGAATCAAAATAGCCAAAAGTAGGGCGAAATTTCACAAGTTTCGGTAGAGGATAGCCTTTGTTTGCACAAAATTTCCGAAAAATTCTTCCGAAATAGTTTTTCCTGAAATCCCACGTAAGAATCTCCACTGAATTTGGGACGAAACGCGACAAATTTCATGTGAAACGGATGAGTATTAGCCCACGAAAAAAAATCAAACAGTTTCACACACAAACGAAGCTTCCTTCCGGCCCTGGCAGTGATCAATAAAAAATTTATTGCCAATCTTGTGGGACGAATCTGGGCCTTAACTCTCAGCCAAAACTCAATACACACAGTGACGGAAGTCTGGTAAAAATTTCAGACCAAAACACCCAAGGAGTAAGGCGTAGTAATTCCCAGACCGAGAGTGAACAAAACTGGTTTTCCGAAAACAAAACGTCTTGGATTTTTTTCCCCGTATCTCCTTTTTGTGATTCTTTTATGGACGTGCCTCCTTACCCGGGTGCAAACATAATATGGAAGTACTTGTGTGAACCTTTTCAGTGCAATACGGACCCAGAATAAAAATTGCCGAAAGTAGGGCGAAATTTTACAAGTTTCGTTAGAGGATAGCCTTGGATTGCACAAAATTTCTGAAAAATTCTCTGGAAATAGTTTTTTCCTGAAATCCCTTGTAAGAATCTCCACTGAATTTGGGACAAAACGCGACAAATTTCAGGTCAAACGGATGAGTATTCGCCCACGAAAAAAATCAAACAGTTTCGCACACAAACGAACGTTCCTTTCAGCTCTGGCAGTGATCAATAAAAAATTTATTGCCAATCTTGTGGGACGAATCTGGGCCTCAAACCTCAGCCAAAACTCAATAGACACAGTGACGAACATCTAGTAAAAATTTCAGACCAAAACACCCAAGGAGTAAGGCGTAGTAAGTCCCAGACCGTAAGTGAACAAAACTGGTTTTCCGAAAACAAAACGTCGTGGATTTTCTTCCCCGTGTCTCCTTTTTGTGATTCGTTTATGGACGTGCCTCCTTACCTGGGTGCAAACAACATACGAAAGTGCTTGTGTGAATTTTTTCAGCGCAATACGGACCCAAAATAAAAATTGCCGAAAGTAGGGCGAAATTTCACAAGTTTCGGTAGACGATAGCCTTGGTTTGCACAAAATTTCCGAAAATTCTCCCGAAATAGTTTTTTTCCAGAAATCCCACGTAAGAATCTCCACTGAATTTGGGACGAAACGCGATAAATTTCATGTCAAACGGATGAGTATTCGCCCACGAATAAAAATCAAACAGTTTCACACACAAACGAACCTTCCTTCCGGCCCTGGCAGTGATCAGTAAAAAATTTATTGCCAATCTTGTGGGACGAATCTGGGCCTCAACTCTCATCCAAAACTTAATACACACAGTGACGGAAGTCTGGTAAAAATTTCAGACCAAAACACCCAAGGAGTAAGGCGTAGTAAGTCCTAGACCGAGAGTGAACAAAACTGGTTTTCCGAAAACAAAACGTCCTGGATTTTCTTTCCCGTATCTCCTTTTTGTGATTCTTTTATGGACGTGCCTCCTTACCCGGGTGCAAACATAATACGGAAGTACTTGTGTGAACCTTTTCAGCGCAATACGGACCCAGAATAAAAATTGCCGACAGTAGGGCGAAATTTCACAAGTTTCGGTAGAGGATAGCCTTGGTTTGCACAAAATTTCCGAAAAATTCTGCCGAAATAGTTTTTTCCTGAAATCCCACGTAAGAATCTCCACTGAATTTGGGATAAAACTTGACAAATTTCAGGTCAAACGGATGAGTATTCGCCCAAGAAAAATATCAAACAGTTTCGGACACAAAGGAACCTTCCTTTCAACCCTGGTAGTGATCAACAAAAAATTTATTGCCAATCTTGTCGGACAATTCTGGGTCTCAAACCTCAGCCAAAACAGAATAGACACAGTGACGAACGTCTGTTAAAATTTCAGACCCAAACACCCAAGGAGTTAGGCGTAGTAAGTCCCAGACCATTAGTGAACAAAACTGGTTTTCCGAAAAGAAAACGTCCTGGATTTTCTTCCCCGTATCTCCTTTTTGTGATTCTTTTATGCACGTGCCCCCTTAACTGGGTGCAAACACAATATGGAAGTAATTGTGTGAACCTTTTCAGCGCAATACGGACCCAGAATCAAAATTGCCAAAAGTAGGGCGAAATTTCACAAGTTTCGGTAGAGGATAGCCTTGGTTTGCATAAAATTTCCGAAAAATTCTTCCAAAATAGTTTTTCCCTGAAATCCCACGTAAGAATCTCCACTGAATTTGGGACGAAACGCGACAAATTTCATGTCAAACGGATGAGTATTCACCCACGAAAAAAATCAAACAGTTTCGCACACAAACGAACCTTCCTTTCAGCCCTGGCAGTGATCAATATAAAATTTATTGCCAATCATGTGGGACGAATGTGGGCCTCAAACCTCAGCCAAAACTCAATAGACATAGTGACGAACGTTTTGTAAAAATTTCATTCCAAAACACCCAAGGAGTAAGGCGTAGTAAGTCCCAGACCGAGAGTGAACAAAACTGGTTTACCGAAAACAAAACGTCCTGGATTTTCTTCCCCGTATCTCCTTTTTGTGATTCTTTTATGGACGTGCCTCCTTACCTGGGTGCATACAGCATATGGAAGTACTTGTGTGAACCTTTTCAGGGCAATACGGACCCAGAATTAAAATTGCCGAAAGTAGGGCGAAATTTCACAAGTTTCGGTAGAGGATAGCCTTGGTTTGCACAAAATTTCCGAAAAATTCTCCCGAAATAGTTTTTTTCCTGAAATCCCACGTAAGAATCTCCACTGAATTTGGGACAAAACGTGACAAATTTCAGTTGAAACGGATGAGTATTCGCCCAAGAAAAAAATCAAACAGTTTCGCACACAAACGAACCTTCCTTTCAGCCCTAGCAATGATCAATAAAAAAATTATTGCCATTCTTGTGGGACGAATCTGGGCCTCAAACCTCAGCCAAAACTCAATAGACACAGTGGCGAACGTGTGGTAAAAATTTCAGACTAAAAACCCAAGGAGTAAGGCGTAGTAAGTCCCAGACCGAGAGTGAACAAAGATGGTTTTCCGAAAAAAAAACGTCCTGGATTTTCTTCCCCGTATCTCCTTTTTGTGATTCTTTTAAGGACGTGCCTCCTTACCTGGATGCAAACAGCATATGGAAGTACTTGTGTGAACCTTTTTAGCGCTCCAAAATAAAAATTGCCGAAAGTAGGGCGAAATTTCACAAGTTTCAGTAGAGGATAGCCTTGGTTTGCACAAAATTTCCGAAAAATTCTCTCGAAATAGTTTTTTCGTTGAAATTCCACGTAAGAATCTCCACTGAATTTGGGACAAAACGCGATAAATTTCAGGTCAAACGGATGAGTATTCGTCCACGAAAAAAATCAAACAGTTTCACACACAAACGAACCTTCCTTTCGGCCCTGGCAGTGATCAATAAAAAATTTATTGCCAATGTTGTGGGTAGAATCTGGGCCTCAAATCTCAGCCAAAACTCAATATACACAGTGACGAACGTCTGGTAAAAATTTCTGACCAAAACACCCAAGGAGTAAGGCGTAGTAAGTCCCAGACCGAGAGTGAAAAAACTGGTTTTCCGAAAACAAAACGTCCTGGATTTTCTTCAACCGTGTCTCCAATTTGTGATTCTTTTATGGACGTGCCTCCTTACCTGGGTGCAAACAGCATATGGAAGTACTTGTGTGAACCTTTTCAGCGCAATACAGACCCAGAACAAAAATTGCCGAAAGAAGGGCGAAATTTCACAAGTTTCGGTAGAGGATAGCCTTGGATTGTACTAAATTTCCGAAAAAATCTCCCGCAATAGTTTTTTCCTGAAATCCCACGTAAGAATCTCCACTGAATTTGGGACAAAACGCGACAAATTTCAGGTCAAACGGATGAGTATTCGCCCACGAAAAAAATCAAACAGTTTCGCACACAAACGAACCTTCCTTTCAGCCTTGGCAGTGATCAATAAAAATTTATTGCCAATCTTTTGGGACGAATCTGGGCCTCAAACCTCAGCCAAAACTCAATAGACACAGTGACGAACGTCTGGTAAAAGTTTCAGACCAAAACACCCAAGGAGTAAGGCATAGTAAGTCGCAGACCGAGAGTGAACAAAACTGGTTTTCCGAAAACAAAACGTCCTGGATTTTCTTCCCCGTATCTCCTTTTTGTGATTCTTTTATGGACGTGCCTCCTTACCTGGGTGCAAACAGCATATGGAAGTACTTGTGTGAACCTTTTCAGCGCAATACGGACCCAGAATAAAAATTGCCGAAAGCAGGATGAAATTTCACAAGTTTCGGTAGAGGATAGCCTTGGTTTGCACAAAATTTCCAAAAAATTCTCCCGAAATAGTTTTTTCCTGAAATCCCACGTATGAATCTCCATTGAATTTGGGACCAAACGCGACAAATTTTTGGTCAAATGGATGAGTATTCGCCCACGAAAAAAATCAAACAGTTTCGCACACAAACGAACCTTCCTTTCAGCCCCGACAGTGATCAATAAAAAATTTATTGCCAATCTTGTGGGTCGAATCTGGGACTCAAACCTCACCCAAAACTCAATATACACAGTGACGAACGTCTGGTAAAAATTTCAGACCAAAACAACCAAGGAGTAAGGCGTAGTAAGTCCCAGACCGAGAGTAAACAAAACTGGTTTTCCGAAAACAAAATGTCCTGGATTTTCTTCCCCGTATCTTCTTTTTGTGATTCTTTTATGGATGTGCCTCCTTACCTGGGTGCAAACAGCATATGGAAGTACTTGTGTGAACCTTTTCAGCGCAATACGGACCCAGAATAAAAATTTCCGAAAGTAGGGCGAAATTTCACAAGTTTCAGTAGAGGATAGCCTTTGGTTTGCACAAAATTTCCAAAAAATTCTCCCGAAATAGTTTTTTCATGAAATCCCACGTAAGAATCTCCACTGAATTTGGGACAAAACGCGACAAATTTCAGGTCAAACGAATCAGTATTCGCCCACGAAAAAAATCAAACAGTGTCGCACACAAACGAACCTTCCTTTCAGCCCTGGCAGTGATCAATAAAAATTTTTTTGCCAATCTTGTGGGACGAATCTGGGCCTCAAACCTCAGCCAAAACTGAATAGACACAGTGACGAACGTCTGGTAAAAATTTTAGACCAAAACACCCAAGGAGTAAGGCGTAGTAAGTCCAAGACCGAGAGTGAACAAAATTGGTTTTCCGAAAACAAAACGTCCTGGATTTTCTTCCCCGTATCTCCTTTTTGTGATTCTTTTATGGACGTGCCTCCTTACCTGGGTGCAAACAGCATAGGGAAGTACTTGTGTGAACCTTTTCAGCGCAATACGGACCCAGAATAAAAATTTCCGAAAGTAGGGCGAAATTTCACAAGTTTCTGTAGAGGATAGCCTTGGTTTGCAAGAAATTTCCGAAAAATTCTCCCGAAATAGATTTTTCCTGAAATCCCACGTAAGAATCTCCACTGAATTTGGGACAAAACGCGACAAATTTCAGGTCAAACGGATGAGTATTCGCCCACGAAAAAAATCAAACAGCTTCGCACACAAACGAACCTTCCTTTCAGCCCTGGCAGTGATCAATAAAAAATTTATTGGCAATCTTGTGGGTCGAATCTGGGCCTCAAACCTCAGCCAAAACTCAATAGACACAGTGACGAACGTCTGGTAAAAATTTCAGACCAAAACACCCAGGGAGTAAGGCGTAGTAAGTTCCAGACCGAGAGTGAACAAAACTGGTTTTCCGTAATCAAAACGTCCTAGATTTTCTTCCCCGTATCTCCTTTTTGTGATTCTTTTATGGACGTGCCTCCTTACCTGGGTGCAAACAGCATAGGGAAGTAGTTGTGTGAACCTTTTCAGCGCAATACGGACCCAGAATAAAAATTGTCGAAAGTAGGGCGAAATTTCACAAGTTTCGGTAGAGGATAGCCTTGGTTTGCACAAAATTTTCGACAAATTCTCCCCAAATAGTTTTTTCCTGAAATCCCACGTAAGAATCTCCATTGAATTTGGGACAAAACGCGACAAATTTCAGGTCAAACGGATGAGTATTCGCCCACGAAAAAAATCAAACAGCTTCGTACGCAAACGAACCTTCCTTTCAGCCTTGGCAGTGATCAATAAAAAATTTATTGCCTATCTTGTGGGACGAATCTGGGCCTCAAACCTCAGCCAAAACTCAATAGACATAGTGACGAACGTCTGGTAAAAATTTCAGACCAAGACACCCAGGGAGTAAGGCGTAGTAAGTTCCAGACCGAGAGTGAACAAAACTGGTTCTCCGAAAACAAAACGTCCTGGATTTTCTTCCCCGTATCTCCTTTTTGTGATTCTTTTATGGTCGTGCCTCCTTACCTGGGTGCAAACAGCATAGGGAAGTACTTGTGTGAACCTTTTCAGCGCAATACGGACCCAGAATAAATATTGCCGAAAATAGGGCGAAATTTCACAAGTTTAAGTACAGGATAGCCTTGGTTTGCACAAAATTTTCGACAAATTCTCCCGAAATAGTTTTTTCCTGAAATCCCACGTAAGAATCTCCACTGAATTTGGGACAAAACGCGACAAATTTCAGGTCAAACGGATGAGTATTCGCCCACGAAAAAAATCAAATAGCTTCGCACGCAAACGAACCTTCCTTTTAGCCCTGGCAGTGATCAATAAAAAATTTATTGCCAATCTTGTGGGACGAATCTGGGCCTCAAACCTCAGCCAAAACTCAATAGACACAGTGACGAACGTCTGGTAAAAATTTCAGACCAAAACACACAGGGAGTAAGGCGTAGTAAGTCCCACACCGAGAGTGAACAAAACTGGTTTCCGAAAACAAAACGTCCTGGATTTTCTTCCCCGTATCTCCTTTTTGTGATTCTTTTATGGATGTGCCTCCTTACCTGGGTGCAAACAGCATAGGGAAGTACTTGTGTGAACCTTTTCAGCGCAATACGGACCCAGAATAAAAATTGCCGAAAGTAGAGCGAAATTTCACAAGTTTCGGTAGAAGGATAGCCTTGGTTTGCACAAAATTTTCGACAAAATCTCCCGAAATAGTTTTTTCCTGAAATCCCACGTAAGAATCTCCACTGAATTTGGGACAAAACGCG
Organism: Phaseolus vulgaris; assembly: GCF_051622355.1. Taxonomy (NCBI): domain Eukaryota; kingdom Viridiplantae; phylum Streptophyta; class Magnoliopsida; order Fabales; family Fabaceae; genus Phaseolus; species Phaseolus vulgaris. The sequence continues at coordinate 53,925,985 of NC_143508.1, read as the reverse complement.
ACAAATTTCAGGTCAAACGGATGAGAATTCGCCCACGAAAAAAATCAAACAGCTTCGCACACAAACGAACCTTCCTTTCAGCCCTGGCAGTGATCAATAAAAAATTTATTGCCAATCTTGTGCGACGAATCTGGGCCTCAAACCTGAGCCAAAACTCAATAGACACAGTGACGAACGTCTGGTAAAAATTTTAGACCAAAACACCTAGGGAGTAAGGCGTAGTAAGTCCCAGACCGAGAGTGAACAAAACTGGTTTTCCGAAAACAAAACGTCCTGGATTTTCTTCCCCGTATCTCCTTTTTGTGATTCTTTTATGGACCTGCCTCCTTACCTGGGTGCAAACAGCACAGGGAAGTACTTGTGTGAACCTTTTCAGCGCAAGACGGACCCAGAATAAAAATTGCCGAAAGTAGGGCGAAATTTCACAAGTTTCGGTAGAGGATAGCCTTAGTTTGCACAAAATTTCCGAAAAATTCTCCCTAAATAGTTTTTTCCTGAAATCCCACGTAAGAATCTCCACTGAATTTGGGACAAAACGCGACAAATTTCAGGTCAAACGGATGAGTATTCGCCCACGAAAAAAATCAAACAGCTTCGCACGCAACCGAACCTTCCTTTCAGCCCTGGCAGTGATCAATAAAAAATTTATTGCCAATCTTGTGGGACGAATCTGGGCCTCAAACCTCAGCCAAAACTCAATAGACACAGTGACGAACGTCTGGTAAAAATTTCAGACCAAAACACCCAGGGAGTAAGGCGTAGTAAGTCCCAGACCGAGAGTGAACAAAACTGGTTTCCGAAAACAAAACGTCCTGGATTTTCTTCCCCGTATCTCCTTTTTGTGATTCTTTTATGGACGTGCCTCCTTACCTGGGTGCAAACAGCATAGGGAAGTACTTGTGTGAACCTTTTCAGCGCAATACGGACCCAGAATAAAAATTGCCGAAAGTAGGGCGAAATTTCACAAGTTTCGGTAGAGGATAGCCTTGGTTTGCACAAAATTTTCGACAAATTCTCCCGAAATAGTTTTTTCCTGAAATCCCACGTAAGAATCTCCACTGAATTTGGGACAAAACGCGACAAATTTCAGGTCAAACGGATGAGTATTCGCCCACGAAAAAAATCAAACAGCTTCGCACGCAAACGAACCTTCCTTTCAGCCCTGGAAGTGATCAATAAAAAATTTATTGCCAATCATGTGGGACGAATCTGGGCCTCAAACCTCAGCCAAAACTCAATAGACACAGTGACGAACGTCTGGTAAAAATTTCAGACCAAAACACCCAGGGAGTAAGGCGTAGTAAGTCCCAGACCGAGAGTGAACAAAACTGGTTCTCCGAAAACAAAACGTCCTGGATTTTCTTCCCCGTATCTCCTTTTTGTGATTCTTTTATGGACGTGCCTCCTTACCTGGGTGCAAACAGCATAGGGAAGTAGTTGTGTGAACCTTTTCAGCGCAATACGGACCCAGAATAAAAATTGCTGAAAGTAGAGCGAAATTTCACAGGTTTCGTTAGAGGATAGCCTTGGTTTGCACAAAATTTCCGAAAAATTCTCCCGAAATAGTTTTTTCCTGAAATCCCACATAATAATCTCCACTGAATTTGGGACAAAACGCGACAAATTTCAGGTCAAACGGATGAGTATTCGCCCACGAAAAAAATCAAACAGCTTCGCACGCAACGAACCTTCCTTTCAGCCCTGGCAGTGATCAATCAAAAATTTATTGCCAATCTTGTGGGACGAATCTGGGCCTCAAACCTCAGCCAAAACTCAATAGACACAGTGTACCGCCCTGGTGGTCGGGTATGATGACGTGGCACCCTGCTACAGTGTAGGCATGTTGACAAGGCGCCAGGTTGGCAGTTAGGAAGGAAGTCGGGAGGCACGTGTAGTCGCCGAATGTTAAGTTGGCGTGTTCCGATCTCCAGCTTACCAGAATAGGCGATCGCCAGGTTGAGGATGAAGTCGCCAGATGCAGACTCAGGCGACCAAGCAGTCGGAGATCGCCAGAACAAGCACATCGCCGAAGATGAAGGAGAAGCAGATTATGAAGGCGGCCGACGAGACCACAGGGAAGGTGTATGAAGGCCCTAACTCGCCAGTTTCAGTAAAGATCGCACTCCTAAGTTTGCTATGCACTGGGCAGTACCATGCATACGTAACTTAGCCAAAATGAGAGTAGAAGCAGCGCCAAGTCAGGGAGCCTCCAGATTATGGCACGTGTACAGTTGGATACGAGCCACGTGTCCAAGTCTGTAACTGCCAGGAGAGAGAAAATCACCAGGTATATAAGAGCTCTTAACGAACTTTCTGAGGTACGCACGTTCAGTTCATACACTTTACGCTTGCGAGTGACAGAGCTGTTTGTGAGAGAGAGTTTGCACGGTTCCAGTTCTTAGTATTTGGTGATACTGTCACTTACTTGAGCGTCGGAGTGCGATCGGCCGCAGCGGCGCCGTGTCGTTTCTTTGCAGGTTCTTGAGGTAGATCCAGGGAGGAACGAAAGCGATAAGCGGTGCGCACGTCGATCCTTTGACGAGGCATTCTTCAGCGCTCCGGTCAACAGGCAGGATCACACAGTGACGAACGTCTGGTAAAAATTTCAGACTAAAACACCCAGGGAGTAAGGCGTAGTAAGTCCCAGACCGAGAGTGAACAAAACTGGTTCTCCGAAAACAAAACGTACTGGATTTTCTTCCCCGTATCTCCTTTTTGTGATTCTTTTATGGACGTGACTCCTTCCCTGGGTGCAAACAGCATAGGGAAGTACTTGTGTGAACCTTTTCAACGTAATACGGACCCAGAACAAAAATTGCCGAAAATAGGGCGAAATTTCACAAGTTTCGGTAGAGGATAGCCTTGGTTTGCACAAAATTTCCGACAAATTCTCACGAAATAGTTTTTTCTTGAAATCCCACGTAAGAATCTCCATTGAATTTGGGACAAAACGCGAGAAATTTCAGGTCAAACAGATGAGTATTCGCCCGCAAAAAAAATCAAACAGCTTCGCACGCAAACGAACCTTCCTTTCAGCCCTGGCAGTGATCAATAAAAAATTTATTGCTAATCTTGTGGGACGAATCTGGGCCTCAAACCTCAGCCAAAACTCAATAGACACAGTGACGAACGTCTGGTAAATATTTCAGACCAAAACACCCAGGGAGTAAGGCGTAGTAAGTCCCGGACCGAGAGTGAACAAAACTGGTTTTCCGAAAACAAAACGTCCTGGATTTTCTTCCCCGTATCTCCTTTTTGTGATTCTTTTATGGACGTGCCTCCTTGCCTGGGTGCAAACAGCATAGGGAAGTACTTGTGTGAACCTTTTCAGCGCAATACGGACCCAGAATAAAAATTGCCGAAAGTAGGGCGAAATTTCACAAGTTTCGGTAGAGGATAGCCTTGGTTTGCACGAAATTTCCGAAAAATTCTCCCGAAATAGTTTTTTCCTGAAATCCCACGTAAGAATCTCCACTGAATTTGGGACAAAACGCGACAAATTTCAGGTCAACCGGATGAGTATTCTCCCACGAAAAAAATCAAACAGCTTCGCACACAAACGAACCTTCCTTTCAGCCCTGGCAGTGATCAATAAAAAATTTATTGCCAATCTTGTGGGACGAATCTGGGCCTCAAACCTAAGCCAAAACTCAATAGACACAGTGACGAATGTCTGGTAAAAATTTCTGACCAAAACACCCAGGGAGTCAGGCGTAATAAGTCCCAGTCCGAGAGTGAACAAAACTGGTTTTCCGAAAACAAAACGTCCTGGACATTCTTCCCCGTATCTCCTTTTTGTGATTCTTTTATGGACGTGCCTCCTTACCTGGGTGCAAACAGCATAGGGAAGTACTTGTGTGAACCTTTTTAGCGCAATACGGACCCAGAATAAAAATTGCCGAAAGTAGGGCGAAATTTCACAAGTTCCGGTAGAGGCCTTGGTTTGCACAAAATTTTCGACAAATTCTCCCGAAATAGTTTTTTCCTGAAATCCCACGTAAGAATCTCCACTGAATTTGGGACAAAACGCGACAAATTTCAGGTCAAACGGATGACTATTCACCCACGAAAAAAATCAAACAGCTTCGCACACAAACGAACCTTCCTTTCAGCCCTGGCAGTGATCAATAAAAAATTTATTGCCAATCTTGTGGGACGAATCTGGGCCTCAAACCTCAGCCAAAACTCAATAGACACAGTGACGAACGTCTGGTAAAAATTGCAGACCAAAACACCCAGGGAGTAAGGCGTAGTAAGTCCCAGACCGAGAGTGAACAAAACTGGTTTTCCGAAAACAAAACGTCCTGGACTTTCTTCCCCGTATCTCCTTTTTGTGATTCTTTTATGGACGTGCCTCCTTACCTGGGAGCAAACATCATAGGGAAGTACTTGTGTGAACCTTTTCAGCGCAATACAGACCCAGAATAAAAATTGCCGAAAGTAGGGCGAAATTTCACAAGTTTCGGTAGAGGATAGCCCTGGTTTGCACAAAATTTCCGAAAAATTCTCCCGAAATAGTTTTTTCCTGAAATCCCACGTAAGAATCTCCACTAAATTTGGGACAAAACGCGACAAATTTCAGGTCAAACGGATGAGTATTCGCCCACGAAAAAAATCAAACAGCTTCGCACACAAACGAACCTTCCTTTCAGCCCTGGCAGTGATCAATAAAATATTTATTGCCAATCTTGTGGGACGAATCTGGGCCTCAAACCTAAGCCAAAACTCAATAGACACAGTAACGAACGTCTGGTAAAAATTTCTGACCAAAACACCCAGGGAGTAAGGCGTAATAAGTCCCAGTCCGAGAGTGAACAAAACTGGTTTTCCGAAAACAAAACGTCCTGGACTTTCTTCCCTGTATCTCCTTTTTGTGATTCTTTTATGGATGTGCCTCCTTACCTGGGTGCAAACAACATAGGGAAGTACTTGTGTGAACCTTTTTAGCGCAATACGGACCCAGAATAAAAATTGCCGAAAGTAGGGCTAAATTTCTCAAGTTCCGGTAGAGGATAGCCTTGGTTTGCACAAAATATCCGAAAAATTCCCCCGAAATAGTTTTTTCCTGAAATCCCACGTAAGAATCTCCACTGAATTTGGGACATAACGCGACAAATTTCAGGTCAAACGGATGAGTATTCGCCCACGAAAAAAATCAAACAGCTTCGCACATAAACGAACCTTCCTTTCAGCCCTGGCAGTGATCAATAAAATATTTATTGCCAATCTTGTGGGACGAATCTGGGCCTCAAACCTAAGCCAAAACTCAATAGACACAGTAACGAACGTCTGGTAAAAATTTCTGACCAAAACACCCAGGGAGTAAGGCGTAATAAGTCCCAGTCCGAGAGTGAACAAAACTGGTTTTCCGAAAACAAAACGTCCTGGACTTTCTTCCCTGTATCTCCTTTTTGTGATTCTTTTATGGAAGTGCCTCCTTACCTGGGTGCAAACAACATAGGGAAGTACTTGTGTGAACCTTTTTAGCGCAATACGGACCCAGAATAAAAATTGCCGAAAGTAGGGCGAAATTTCACAAGTTCCGGTAGATTATAGCCTTGGTTTGCACAAAATTTCCGAAAAATTCTCCCAAAATAGTTTTTTCCTGAAATCCCACGTAAGAATCTCCACTGAATTTGGGACAAATCGCGACAAATTTCAGGTCAAACGGATGAGTATTCACCCACGAAAAAAATCACACAGCTTCGCACGCAAACGAACCTCCTTTCAGGCCTGGCAGTGATCAATAAAAAATTTATTGCCAATCTTGTGGGACGAATCTGGGACTCAAACCACAGCCAAAACTCAATAGACACAGTGACGAACGTCTGGTAAAAATATCAGGCCAAAACACCCAGGGAGTAAGGCGTAGTAAGCCCCAGACCGAGAGTGAACAAAACTGGTTTTCCGAAAACAAAACGTCCTGGATTTTCTTCCCCGTATCTCCTTTGTGTGATTCTTTTATGGACGTGCCTCCTTACCTGGGTGCAAACAGCATAGGGAAGTACTTGGGTGAACCTTTTCAGCGCAATACGGACCCAGAATAAAAATTGCCGAAAGTAGGGCGAAATTTCACAAGTTTCGGTAGAGGATAGCCCTGGTTTGCACAAAATTTCCAAAAAATTCTCCCGAAATAGTTTTTTCTGAAATCCCACGTGAGAATCTCCACTGAATTTGGGACAAAACGCGACAAATTTCAGGCCAAACGGATGAGTATTCGCCCACGAAAAAAATCAAACAGCTTCGCACACAAACGAACCTTCCTTTCAGCCCTGGCAGTGATCAATAAAAAATTTATTGCCAATCTTGTGGGACGAATCTGGGCCTCAAACCTCAGCCAAAACTCAATAGACACAGTGAAGAACGTCTGGTAAAAATTTCAGACCAAAACACACAGGGAGTAAGGCGTAGTAAGTCCCGGACCGAGAGTGAACAAAACTGGTTTTCCGAAAACAAAACGTCTTGGATTTTCTTCCCCGTATCTCCTTTTTGTGATTCTTTTATGGACGTGCCTCCTTACCTCGGTGCAAACAGCATAGGGAAGTACTTGTGTGAACCTTTTCAGCGCAATACGAACCCAGAATAAAAATTGCCGAAAGTAGGGCGAAATTTTACAAGTTTCGGTAAAGGATAGCCCTGGTTTGCACAAAATTTCCGAAAAATTCTCCCGAAATAGTTTTTTCCTGAAATTCCACGTAAGAATCTCCACTGAATTTGGGACCAAACGTGACAAATTTCAGGTCAAACGGATGAGTATTCGTCCACGAAAAAAATCAAACAGCTTCGCACACAAACGAACCTTCCTTTCAGCCCTGGCAGTGATCAATAAAAAATTTATTGCCAATCTTGTGGGACGAATCTCGGCCTCAAACCTCAGCCAAAACTCAATAGACACAGTGACGAACGTCTGGTAAAATTTTCAGACCAAAACACCCAGGGAGTAAGGCGTAGTAAGTCCCAGACCGAGAGTGAACAAAACTGGTTTTCCGAAAACAAAACGTCCTGGATTTTCTTCCCCGTATCTCCTTTTTGTGATTCTTTTATGGACGTGCCTCCTTACCTGGGTGCAAACAGCATAGGGAAGTACTTGTGTGAACCTTTTCAGCGCAATACGGACCCAGAATCAAAATTGCCAAAAGTAGGGCGAAATTTCACAAGTTTCGGTAGAGGATAGCCTTGGTTTGCATAAAATTTCCGAAAAATTCTTCCGAAATAGTTTTTCCCTGAAATCCCACGTAAGAATCTCCACTGAATTTGGGACAAAACGCGACAAATTCAGGTCAAACGGATGAGTATTCACCCACGAAAAAAATCAAACAGCTTCGCACACAAACGAACCTTCCTTTCAGCCCTGGCAGTGATCAATAAAAAATTTATTGCCAATCTTGTGGGACGAATCTGGGCCTCAAACCTCAGCCAAAACTCAATAGACACAGTGAGGAACGTCTGGTAAAAATTTCAGACCAAAACACCCAGGGAGTAAGGCGTAGTAAGTCCCGGACCGAGAGTGAACAAAACTGGTTTTCCGAAAACAAAACGTCCTGGATTTTCTTCCCCGTATCTCCTTTTTGTGATTCTTTTATGGACGTGCCTCCTTACCTGGGTGCAAACAGCATAGGGAAGTACTTGTGTGAACCTTTTCAGCGCAATACGGACCCAGAATAAAAATTGCCGAAAGTAGGGCGAAATTTCACAAGTTTCGGTAGAGGATAGCCTTGGTTTGCAAGAAATTTCAGAAAAATTCTCCCGAAATAGTTTTTTCCTGAAATCCCAGGTAAGCATCTCCACTGAATTTGGGACAAAACGCGACAAATTTCAGGTCAAACGGATGAGTATTCGCCCACGAAAAAAATCAAACAGCTTCGCACACAAACGAACCTTCCTTTCAGCCCTGGCAGTGATCAATAAAAAATTTATTGCCAGTCTTGTGGGACGAATCTGGGCCTCAAACCTCAGCCAAAACTCAATAGACACAGTGACGAACGTCTGGTAAAAATTTCAGACCAAAACACCCAGGGAGTAAGGCGTAGTAAGTCCCAGACCGAGAGTGAACAAAATTGGTTTTCCGAAAACAAAACGTCCTGGATTTTCTTCCCCGTATCTCCTTTTTGTGATTCTTTTATGGACGTGCCTCCTTACCTGGGTGCAAACAGCATAGGGAAGTACTTGTGTGAACCTTTTCAGCGCAATACGGACCCAAAATAAAAATTGCCGAAAGTAGGGCGAAATTTCACAAGTTTCGGTAGAGGATAGCCTTGGTTTGCAAGAAATTTCCGAAAAATTCTCCCAAAATAGTATTTTCCTGAAATCCCAGGTAAGAATCTCCACTGAATTTGGGACAAAACGCGACAAATTTCAGGTCAAACGGATGACTATTCGCCCACGAAAAAAATCAAACAGCTTCGCACACAAACGAACCTTCCTTTCAGCCCTGGCAGTGATCAATAAAAAATTTATTGCCAGTCTTGTGGGACGAATCTGGGCCTCAAACCTCAGCCAAAACTCAATAGACACAGTGACGAACGTCTGGTAAAAATTTCAGACCAAAACACCCAGGGAGTAAGGCGTAGTAAGTCCCAGACCGAGAGTGAACAAAACTGGTTTTCCGAAAACAAAACGTCCTGGATTTTCTTCCCCGTATCTCCTTTTTGTGATTCTTTTATGGACGTGCCTCCTTACCTGGGTGCAAACAGCATAGGGAAGTACTTGTGTGAACCTTTTCAGCGCAATACGGACCCAGAATAAAAATTGCCGAAAGTAGGGCGAAATTTCACAAGTTTCGGTAGAGGATAGCCTTGGTTTGCAAGAAATTTCCGAAAAATTCTCCCGAAATAGTTTTTTCCTGAAATCCCAGGTAAGAATCTCCACTGAATTTGGGACAAAACGCGACAAATTTCAGGTCAAACGGATGAGTATTCGCCCACGAAATAAATCAAACAGCTTCGCACACAAACGAACCTTCCTTTCAGCCCTGGCAGTGATCAATAAAAAATTTATTGCCAGTCTTGTGGGACGAATCTGGGCCTCAAACCTCAGCCAAAACTCAATAGACACAGTGACGAACGTCTGGTAAAAATTTCAGACCAAAACACCCAGGGAGTAAGGCGTAGTAAGTCCCAGACCGAGAGTGAACAAAACTGGTTTTCCGAAAAAAAAACGTCCTGGATTTTCTTCCCCGTATCTCCTTTTTGTGATTCTTTTATGGACGTGCCTCCTTACCTGGGTGCAAACAGCATAGGGAAGTACATGTGTGAACCTTTTCAGCGCAATTCGGACCCAGAATAAAAATTGCCGAAAGTAGGGCGAAATTTCACAAGTTTCGGTAGAGGATAGCCTTGGTTTGCAAGAAATTTCCGAAAAATTCTCCCGAAATAGTTTTTTCCTGAAATCCCACGTAAGAATCTCCACTGAATTTGGGACAAAACGCGACAAATTTCAGGTCAAACGGATGAGTATTCGCCCACGAAAAAAATCAAACAGCTTCGCACACAAACGAACCTTCCTTTCAGCCCTGGCAGTGATCAATAAAAAATTTATTGCCAGTCTTGTGGGACGAATCTGGGCCTCAAACCTCAGCCAAAACTCAATAGACACAGTGACGAACGTCTGGTAAAAATTTCAGACCAAAACACCCAGGGAGTAAGGCGTAGTAAGTCCCAGACCGAGAGTGAACAAAACTGGTTTTCCGAAAACAAAACGTCCTGGATTTTCTTCCCCGTATCTCCTTTTTGTGATTCTTTTATGGACGTGCCTCCTTACCTGGGTGCAAACAGCATAGGGAAGTACTTGTGTGAAGCTTTTCAGCGCAATACGGACCCAGAATAAAAATTGCCGAAAGTAGGGCGAAATTTCACAAGTTTCGGTAGAGGATAGCCTTGGTTTGCAAGAAATTTCTGAAAAATTCTCCCGAAATAGTATTTTCCTGAAATCCCACGTAAGAATCTCCACTGAATTTGGGAAAAAACGCGACAAATTTCAGGTCAAACGGTTGAGTATTCGCCCACGAAAAAAATCAAACAGCTTCGCACACAAACGAACCTTCCTTTCAGCCCTGGCAGTGATCAATAAAAAATTTATTGCCAATCTTGTGGGACGAATCTGGGCCTCAAACCTCAGCCAAAACTCAATAGACAACGTGACGAACGTCTGGTAAAAATTTCAGACCAAAACACCCAGGGACTAAGGCGTAGTAAGTCCCAGACCGAGAGTGAACAAAACTGGTTTTCCGAAAACAAAACATCCTGGATTTTCTTCCCCGTATCTCCTTTTTGTGATTCTTTTATGGACGTGCCTCCTTACCTGGGTGCAAACAGCATAGGGAAGTACTTGTGTGAACCTTTTCAGCGCAATACGGACCCAGAATAAAAATTGCCGAAAGTAGGGCGAAATTTCACAAGTTTCGGTAGAGGATAGCCTTGGTTTGCAAGAAATTTCCGAAAAATTCTCCCGAAATAGTTTTTTCCTGAAATCCCACGTAAGAATCTCCACTGAATTTGGGACAAAACGCGACAAATTTCAGGTCACACGGATGAGTATTCGCCCACGAAAAAAATCAAACAGCTTCGCACACAAACGAACCTTCCTTTCAGCCCTGGCAGTGATCAATAAAAAATTTATTGCCAATCTTGTGGGACGAATCTCGGCCTCAAACCTCAGTCAAAACTCAATAGACACAGTGACGAACGTCTGGTAAAAATTTCAGACCAAAACACCCAGGGAGTAAGGCGTAGTAAGTCCCAGACCGAGAGTGAACAAAACTGGTTTTCCGAAAAAAAATCGTCCTGGATTTTCTTCCCCGTATCTCCTTTTTGTGATTCTTTTATGGACGTGCCTCCTTACCTGGGTGCAAACAGCATAGGGAAGTACTTGTGTGAACCTTTTCAGCGCAATACGGACCCAGAATAAAAATTGCCGAAAGTAGGGCTAAATTTCACAAGTTTCGGTAGAGGATAGCCTTGGTTTGCAAGAAATTTCTGAAAAATATTCCCGAAATAGTATTTTCCTGAAATCCCACGTAAGAATCTCCACTGAATTTGGGAAAAAACGCGACAAATTTCAGGTCAAACGGATGAGTATTCGCCCACGAAAAAAATCAAACAGCTTCGCACACAAACGAACCTTCCTTTCAGCCCTGGCAGTGATCAATAAAAAATTTATTGCCAATCTTGTGGGACGAATCTGGGCCTCAAACCTCAGCCAAAACTCAATAGACACCGTGACGAACGTCTGGTAAAAATTTCAGACCAAAACACCCAGGGAGTAAGGCGTAGTAAGTCCCAGACCGAGAGTGAACAAAACTGGTTTTCCGAAAACAAAACGTCCTGGATTTTCTTCCCCGTATCTCCTTTTTGTGATTCTTTTATGGACGTGCCTCCTTACCTGGGTGCAAACAGCATAGGGAAGTACTTGTGTGAACCTTTTCAGCGCAATACGGACCCAGAATAAAAATTGCCGAAAGTAGGGCGAAATTTCACAAGTTTCGGTAGAGGATAGCCTTGGTTTGCAAGAAATTTCCGAAAAATTCTCCCGAAATAGTATTTTCCTGAAATCCCACGTAAGAATCTCCACTGAATTTGGGAAAAAACGCGACAAATTTCAGGTCAAACGGATGAGTATTCGCTCACGAAAAAAATCAAACAGCTTCGCACACAAACGAACCTTCCTTTCAGCCCTGGCAGTGATCAATAAAAAATTTATTGCCAATCTTGTGGGACGAATCTCGGCCTCAAACCTCAGCCAAAACTCAATAGACACAGTGACGAACATCTGGTAAAAATTTCAGACCAAAACACCCAGGGAGTAAGGCGTAGTAAGTCCCAGACCGAGAGTGAACAAAACTGGTTTTCCGAAAACAAAACATCCTGGATTTTCTTCCCCGTATCTCCTTTTTGTGATTCTTTTATGGACGTGCCTCCTTACCTGGGTGCAAACAGCATAGGGAAGTACTTGTGTGAACCTTTTCAGCGCAATACGGACCCAGAATAAAAATTGCCGAAAGAAGGGCGAAATTTCACAAGTTTCGGTAGAGGATAGCCTTGGTTTGCAAGAAATTTCTGAAAAATTCTCCCGAAATAGTATTTTCCTGAAATCCCACGTAAGAATCTCCACTGAATTTGGGAAAAAACGCGACAAATTTCAGGTCAAACGGTTGAGTATTCGCCCACGAAAAAAATCAAACAGCTTCGCACACAAACGAACCTTCCTTTCAGCCCTGGCAGTGATCAATAAAAAATTTATTGCCAATCTTGTGGGACGAATCTGGGCCTCAAACCTCAGCCAAAACTCAATAGACAACGTGACGAACGTCTGGTAAAAATTTCAGACCAAAACACCCAGGGACTAAGGCGTAGTAAGTCCCAGACCGAGAGTGAACAAAACTGGTTTTCCGAAAACAAAACATCCTGGATTTTCTTCCCCGTATCTCCTTTTTGTGATTCTTTTATGGACGTGCCTCCTTACCTGGGTGCAAACAGCATAGGGAAGTACTTGTGTGAACCTTTTCAGCGCAATTCGGACCCAGAATAAAAATTGCCGAAAGTAGGGCGAAATTTCACAAGTTTCGGTAGAGGATAGCCTTGGTTTGCAAGAAATATCCGAAAAATTCTCCCGAAATAGTATTTTCCTGAAATCCCACGTAAGAATCTCCACTGAATTTGGGACAAAACGCGACAAATTTCAGGTCAAACGGATGAGTATTCGCCCACGAAAAAAATCAAACAGCTTCGCACACAAACGAACCTTCCTTTCAGCCCTGGCAGTGATCAATAAAAAATTTATTGCCAATCTTGTGGGACGAATCTGGGCCTCAAACCTCAGCCAAAACTCAATAGACACAGTGACGAACGTCTGGTAAAAATTTCAGACCAAAACACCCAGGGAGTAAGGCGTAGTAAGTCCCAGACCGAGAGTGAACAAAACTGGTTTTCCGAAAACAAAACGTCCTGGATTTTCTTCCCCGTATCTCCTTTTTGTGATTCTTTTATGGACGTGCCTCCTTACCTGGGTGCAAACAGCATAGGGAAGTACTTGTGTGAAGCTTTTCAGCGCAATACGGACCCAGAATAAAATTTGCCGAAAGTAGGGCGAAATTTCACAAGTTTCGGTAGAGGATAGCCTTGGTTTGCAAGAAATTTCTGAAAAATTCTCCCGAAATAGTATTTTCCTGAAATCCCACGTAAGAATCTCCACTGAATTTGGGAAAAAACGCGACAAATTTCAGGTCAAACGGTTGAGTATTCGCCCACGAAAAAAATCAAACAGCTTCGCACACAAACGAACCTTCCTTTCAGCCCTGGCAGTGATCAATAAAAAATTTATTGCCAATCTTGTGGGACGAATCTGGGCCTCAAACCTCAGCCAAAACTCAATAGACAACGTGACGAACGTCTGGTAAAAATTTCAGACCAAAACACCCAGGGACTAAGGCGTAGTAAGTCCCAGACCGAGAGTGAACAAAACTGGTTTTCCGAAAACAAAACATCCTGG